>NW_024604210.1:0-2834 GCF_018296145.1 Oncorhynchus tshawytscha | reverse complement strand
GAAGAAAAATCTTATTGCAAGAACTGGGAGCTCTTTAAATTTGAGGTGTCCAAATATCTTAGAAAATATGGTAGTAATCTTGCTAAGACCAGAAGAGCTGAGGAGGAAAGGTATCTTCCCTTTCTCAGAGGTCCCCAGCTGACCTCTTGGGGAGGGAGAAGATGGAACTAATTGATTTACAAAATAAACTGGATAATATATATAAATTAAAAGCAGAAGGAGCCTTTATTAGATCTAGAAAAATGGATTGAGGAAGGAGAACAGAATTCATCCTATTTCTTTAGACTTGAGAAATTTCATTTAAAAATAACACTATCCATAAGTTAAACATTGATGGTGTTATTACAGATGACCAAAAATTAATCAAGCTAAATACTGCAGCAATTTTTACAGAAAATTGTATAGCTCTACGTACTGTCAGGAATCCACAGATATGTTTTTTAACTCACTGAATAATGTTCACTCTATCAGTGATATAGAATCTAAACAGTGTGATGAACCCATCAAAGTTGAAGAGATTATAGTCTATCAAACATCTAAAGAACAATAAATCACCAGGTGTTGATGGAATTACATCAGAACAAATTATTTTCTGAACAAAGCTCCTTCCTATTTTGAAGTCTTTTTTTAGAGAGTATTAAAAACAATGTTCTCCCTCCTACAATGAGTCAGGGTTAATAACACTTTACTAAACCTAAAAAAGAAGTGCTGCTCATCGATAACTGGCGTCCAATTTGTCTTCTTAATAATGACTATAAGATATTAGCCTCACTACTTGCAAAAATAATTAAAGAAGTCCTGGATGCAATCATTGATGAAACACAGTCTGGCTTCATGAGGAACAGACATATTTCTAACAATGTCAGACTAGTATTAGACATACTTGACTACTCAGACCTAATAACTGAGGATAGCTTCATATTATTTTTAGATTTTTATAAAGCATTTGACACAGTAGAGCATCAGTTTCTCTTCCACTCCCTTGAGAGACTTGGCTTTGGGGATTTTTTCTGTAAGGCTATTAAGACTCTCTATGCAAATGGTAACAGCTCTATCAAATTGAAATATGGCACCTCACCTAGATTTGAGTTAAAGAGAGGAATTAGGCAAGGTTGTCCTATCTCTCCGTACCTGTTTTTATTAATCACCCAACTTCTTGCAAATTCTTTAAATAATAGTCCTGTACAAGGTATTTCCATAGCTGGTAAAGAAATTATTATAAGCCAGCTGGCTGACGATACTACACTTTTTCTGAAAGACGCTAACCAAATTCACATATCGATCAATGTGATACAATCCTTTTCCAAAGCGTCTGGTCTATATCTTAACATTAAGAAATGTGAACTCATGGCTGTCAAAGATTGTGTGACACCTTCATATTATGGTATTCCAGTAAAAGAAGAACTTACATATTTAGGCATAACCATTACAAAGGATCAGAAGTCTAGAGGCTTACTACATTTTAACCCTCTTATTAAAAAAACCCAGAAGAAACTAAATCAATGGCTACAGAGGGACTTATCTTTAAAAGGTAGAGTCCTAATAACCAAGGCTGAAGGTATCTCTAGACTAACATATGGTGCTCTATCTTTATATCTTGACCGTAAAATAAGCAAGGAGATAGACCAGATGCTTTTCAACTTTCTTTGGAGAAACCGTACCCATTACATTAGGAAAACTGTTGTAATGAACACTTATGAGAATGGTGGACTGAATTTTCTGGATTTTACTACTTTAAATAATACTTTCAAGATCAATTGGATAAAACAATTCCTAAGAAGACCCACTTCTATCTGGAATTTTATTCCTCATCATGTCTTCTCTACTTTTGGTGGCCTTAACTTCATGTTGTTTTGCAATTATAATATTGACAAAGTTCCAGTGAAACTTTCTGCTTTTCATCGGCAGGTTTTCTTGTCGTGGTCCTTAATTTATAAACACAATTTTTCTCCACACAGATATTATATATGGAATAATCGGGATATATTGTATAAAAATACCTCTCTGTTTTTAGAATATTGGTTCAGAAATAATGTCCTATTGGTGAGCCAACTGGTAAATGCAGAGGGTCTTTTACTCAGTTATAAAGAATTCTTATCACTTTACAAGGTCCCTGTAACACCTAAAGATTTTGCAATTGTTTTAGATGCCATTCCCTCAGGTGTTGCTATGTTATTCAGGAACATGTCAAGACCTGACCCTCAGAGCCTACCTTCTGTTGACCCTGTTGACTCATCAGTAGGAAAGATTTGTTTCTCTTTTGGTCCATTCAACAACAGAGCGATACGATCCTTGTTTCAGCAGGATGTTGTATCTATACCTTATGTCATGCCTTATTGGAATGGATTTATTGATAATATCTGTTGGAAAAAAGTTTGGATGTTGCCACACACATACCTACTTGTTAACAAAATTAAGGAAGTTTCCTTTAAAATTATTCATAAATATTATCCTGCCAACCACTATATGAAGAAGTTTAAGGAAAACATCAACTCAAATTGCTCCTTTTGTAATGACCACCCAGAAACAGTTGTGTATCTTTTTTGGCATTGTATGCATGTAAGAAAACTGTGGCAAGACATCAGTAGGTTTATAATTGAACACATTTATGAAGATTTTACACTATTGTGGAGAGATGTACTGTTTGGATTCTTTACATACAATAGAAATAAGCGGAATCATTTTTATGTAATTAATTTCATTATTCTTTTGGCCAAATTTCATATACACATATATACATATACATGTATATACAATCCATATATACATATACAGCATACATACAATCTATGTATGCTTGTGTTCTCTCATGTGCTTTATGTATTGATTTGTTG
>NW_024604209.1:0-2833 GCF_018296145.1 Oncorhynchus tshawytscha | reverse complement strand
TAGAGATAGAGATACAGATAGAGAGGGAAGAGATAGAGATAGAGATACAGATAGAGAGGGTAGAGATAGAGAGGGTAGAGATAGAGAGGGTAGAGATAGAGATACAGAGGGTAGAGATAAAGATAGAGGGTAGAGATAGAGAGGGTAGAGATAGAGATAGAAAGGGTAGAGATAGAGATAGAGAGGGTAGAGATAGAGATGGTAGAGATAGAGATACAGATAGAGAGGGTATAGATATAGAGATAGAGATACAGAGGATAGAGAGGAGTAGAGATAGAGATACAGATAGAGGGTAAAGATAGAGATAGAGAGGGTAGAGATAGAGATAGAGAGGGTAGAGATAGAGATAGAGATACAGATAGAGAGGTTAGAGATAGAGAGGGTAGAGATAGAGATAGAGATACAGAGGATAGAGAGGGTAGAGATAGAGATACAGATAGAGAGGGTAAAGATAGAGATAGAGAGGGTAGAGATAGAGATAGAGAGGGTAGAGATAGAGATAGAGATACAGATAGAGTGGTTATCTCCACCCTGCTACCACGAAAAGACTTCCACCCCGCCACAATACAGCGGGTAAATGCAAGTATTTCCCGTGACTGTGCCTCAAAACCAAACGTTTTCCTGGCCCACCACTCCACCCTGGACTTGAACAGCCTCTATGACCAGGTCCACCTCTACAAGGCAGCAGTGCCCACCTTTGCCCCGGACTCTAAAGGACATCGCTCTCAAACGTATCCCCAACACTCTACACAGGAGCAACAGATCAATAGACACCCCACCCAGACCAGCGAGACACCCTCCCAGATCTGCAGGACCTCCCCTGGACCTACACATAGAGGACCCACGCCAAGAGGAATTACATCCAGACCACAGTACACCCAGACACATCCACACCCCACCCCAACCAATCAACACCCCCCACGTCAACCATGCCCACACTCCATTTAGGCCCCCTCAGATCAGACCTATGCCACTCCTGCCCACCCCATGCACCCCACCCCGCAAAGAGGGCCTCAACATGGAAGCCACACATACGCCCAGGTAGTGAGCGGGCAAACAGTCCCAACCCCCACTCTCACACTCGCCCAAGCCAATGGCATGTACCAGATGCTCAGCAGGCTCTGCTCACACTTACTGGCCTGAGGCTAAACCACGACCAACAACATTGGACACTCTATGGAACAAAAAGCCTTTCACTATATTATCCTGGAATATCCAAGGCCTGAGGTCATCTGCCTTTGGCCTAAAGAGCAGAAACCCGGACTTCACCAAAGAAATCGGTAATACAGACATTGTCATCCTGCAAGAAACCTGGTATAGAGGAGATGGACCCACTGGTTGCCCTCTAGGTTACAGAGAGCTGGTAGTCCCATCCACCAAACTACCAGGTGTGAAACAGGAAGGGACTCAGGGGTATGCTAATTTGGTATAGAGCAGACCTAACTCACTCCATTAAATTAATCAAAACAGGAACATTCTACATTTGTGGCTAGAAATTCAAAAAGAAATTATCTAACAGAGAAAAATGTCCTCCTGTGTGCTACCTATATCCCCCCACTAGAATCCCCATATTTTAATGAAGACAGCTTCTCCATCCTGGAGGGGGAAATCAATAATTTCAGGCCCAGGGACATGTACTAGTCTGTGGTGACCTAAATGCCAGAACCGGACAAGAACCTGACACCCTCAGCACACAGGGGGACAAACACCTGCCTGGAGGTGACAGCATTCCCTCCCCCCATATGCCCCCTAGGCACAACTATGACAACATAACCAACAAAAACGGGTCACAACTCCTGCAGCTCTGTCGCACGCTGGGTATGTACATAGTCAACGGTAGGCTTCGAGGGGACTCCTATGGTAGGTACACCTATAGCTCATCTCTTGGCAGTAGTACTGTAGACTACTTTATCACCGACCTCAACCCAGAGTCTCTCAGAGCGTTCACAGTCAGCCCACTGACACCCCTATCAGACCACAGCAGAAATCACAGTCTACTTAAACAGAGCAATACTCAATCATGAGGCATCAAAGCCAAAGGAACTGAGTAACATTAAGAAATGCTATAGATGAAGGAATGCAGTTTGAAACCTACCAAAAAACAATTAGGCAACAACAAATTCAATCCCTCTTAGACAATTTCCTGGGTAAAACGTTCCACTGTAATAGTGAAGGTGTAAACTTGGCAGTAGAAAATCTTAACAGTATATTTGACCTCTCAGCTTCCCTATCAAATCTAAAAATCTCAAATAGAAAACCGAAGAAAATTAACAATAATGACAAATGGTTTGATGAAGAATGCAAAAATCTAAGAAAGAAATTGAGAAACCTGTCCAACCAAAAACATAGAGACCCGGAAAACCTGAGTCTACGCCTTCACTATGGCGAATCACTAAAACAATACAGAAATACACTACGGAAAAAGAAGGAACAGCATGTCAGAAATCAGCTCAATGCAATTGAAGAATCCATAGACTCTAACCACTTCTGGGAAAATTGGAAAACACTAAACAAACAACAACACGAAGAATTATCTATCCAAAATGGAGATGTATGGGTAAACCACTTCTCCAATCTCTTTGGCTCTATAACAAAGAATAAAGAGCAAAAACATATACATGATCAAATACAGATCTTAGAATCAACTATTAAAGACTACCAGAACCCACTGGATTCTCCAATTACCTTGAACGAGTTACAGGACAAAAATAAAACCCTCCAACCCAAAAAGGCCTGTGGTGTTGATGGTATCCTCAATGAAATGATCAAATATACAGACAACAAATTCCAATTGGCTATACTAAAACTCTTTAACATCATACTTAGCTCTGGC
>NW_024604208.1:0-2825 GCF_018296145.1 Oncorhynchus tshawytscha | reverse complement strand
ATCCACATATTGTCCACATATTCAAGGTCGGAACCATCCAGGGTGGTGATGCTAGTCGGGCATGCGGGTGCAGGCAGCGATCGGTTGAAAAGCATGCATTTGGTTTTACTAGCGTTTAAGAGCAGTTGGAGGCCACGGAAGGAGTGTTGTATGGCATTGAAGCTTGTTTGGAGGTTGGATAGCACAGTGTCCAATGACGGGCCGAAAGTATATAGAATGGTGTCGTCTGCGTAGAGGTGGATCAGGGAATCGCCCGCAGCAAGAGCAACGTCATTGATATACAGAGAAAAGAGTCGACCGAGAATTGAACCCTGTGGCACCCCATAGAGACTGCCAGAGGACCGGACAGCATGCCCTCCGATTTGACACACTGAACTCTGTCTGCAAAGTAATTGGTGAACCAGGCAAGGCAGTCGTCCGAAAAACCGAGGCTACTGAGTCTGCCGATAAGAATATGGTGATTGACAGAGTCGAAAGCCTTGGCAAGGTCAATGAAGACGCTGCACAGTACTGTCTTTTATCGATGGCGGTTATGATATCGTTTAGTACCTTGAGTGTTGCTGAGGTGCACCAGTGACCGGCTCGAAACCAGATTGCACAGCGGAGAAGGTACGGTGGGATTCGAGATGGTCAGTGACCTGTTTGTTGACTTGGCTTTCGAAGACCTTAGATAGGCAGGGGCAGGATGGATATAGGTCTGTAACAGTTTGGGTCCAGGGTGTCTCCCCTTTGAAGAGGGGGATGACTGCGGCAGCTTTCCAATCCTTGGGGATCTCAGACGATATGAAAGAGAGGTTGAACAGGCTGGTAATAGGGGTTGCGACAATGGCGGCGGAAAGTTTCAGAAATAGGGGGGTCCAGATTGTCAAGCCCAGCTGATTTGTACGGGTCAGGTTTTGCAGCTCTTTCAGAACATCTGCTATCTGGATTTGGGTAAAGGAGAACCTGGAGAGGCTTGGGCGAGGAGCTGCCGGGGGGCAGAGCTGTTGGCCGAGGTTGGAGTAGCCAGGCGGAAGGCATGGCCAGCCGTTGAGAAATGCTTATTGAAGTTTTCGATAATCATGGATTTATCGGTGGTGACCGTGTTACCTAGCCTCAGTGCAGTGGGCAGCTGGGAGGAGGTGCTCTTGTTCTCCATGGACTTCACAGTGTCCCAGAACTTTTTGGAGTTGGAGCTACATGATGCAAACTTCTGCCTGAAGAAGCTGGCCTTAGCTTTCCTGACTGACTGCGTGTATTGGTTACGGACTTCCCTGAACAGTTGCATATCCCGGGGACTATTCGATGCTATTGCAGTCCGCCACAGGATGTTTTTGTGCTGGTCGAGGGCAGTCAGGTCTGGGGTGAACCAAGGACTGTATCTGTTCTTAGTTCTGCATTTTTGAACGGAGCATGCTTATCTAAAATGGTGAGGAAGTTACTTTTAAAGAATGACCAGGCATCCTCAACTGACGGGATGAGGTCAATGTCCTTCCAGGATACCCGGGCCAGGTCGATTAGAAAGGCCTGCTCACAGAAGTGTTTTAGGGAGCGTTTGACAGTGATGAGGGGTGGTCGTTTGACTGCGGCTCCGTAGCGGATACAGGCAATGAGGCAGTGATCGCTGAGATCCTGGTTGAAGACAGCGGAGGTGTATTTGGAGGGCCAGTTGGTCAGGATGACGTCTATGAGGGTGCCCTTGTTTACAGAGTTAGGGTTGTACCTGGTGGGTTCCTTGATGATTTGTGTGAGATTGAGGGCATCTAGCTTAGATTGTAGGACTGGCGGGGTGTTAAGCATATCCCAGTTTAGGTCACCTAACAGAACAAACTCTGAGGCTAGATGGGGGCGATCAATTCACAAATGGTGTCCAGGGCACAGCTGGGGGCTGAGGGGGTCGGTAGCAGGCGGCAACAGTGAGAGACTTATTTCTGGAGAGAGTAATTTTCAAAATTAGTAGTTCGAACTGTTTGGGTATGGACCTGGAAAGTATGACATTACTTTGCAGGCTATCTCTGCAGTAGACTGCAACTCCTCCCCCTTTAGCAGTTCTATCTTGACGGAAGATGTTATAGTTGGGTATGGAAATCTCTGAATTTTTGGTGGCCTTCCTGAGCCAGGATTCAGACACAGCAAGGACATCAGGGTTAGCAGAGTGTGCTAGAGCAGTGAGTAAAACAAACTTAGGGAGGAGGCTTCTGATGTTGACATGCATGAAACCAAGGCTTTTTCGATCACAGAAGTCAACAAATGAGGGTGCCTGGGGACATGCAGGGCCTGGGTTTACCTCCACATCACCCGCGGAACAGAGAAGGAGTAGTATGAGGGTGCGGCTAAAGGCTATCAAAACTGGTCGCCTAGAGCGTTGGGGACAGAGAATAAGAGGAGCAGGTTTCTGGGCATGGTAGAATATATTCAGGGCATAATGCGCAGACAGGGGTATGGTGGGGTGCGGGTACAGCGGGGGTAAGCCCAGGCACTGGGTGATGATGAGAGGGTTGTGTCTCTGGACATGCTGGTTGTAATGGGTGAGGTCACCGCATATGTGGGAGGTGGGACAAAGGAGTTATCAGGGGTATGAAGAGTAGAACTAGGGGCTCCATTGTGAACTAGAACAATGATAACTAACCTGAGCAACAGTATACAAGGCATATTGACATTTGAGAGAGACATACAGTGAGGCATACAGTAATCACAGGTGTTGAATTGGGAAAGCTAGCTTAAACACTAGGTGAGACAACAGCTAATCAGCTAGCACAACAACAGCAGGTAAAATGGCGTTGACTAGGCAACGGGGCCGACAGATAAAACATAGACAAGCAGAATGGAGTACCGTGATTAATGGA
>NW_024604207.1:0-2821 GCF_018296145.1 Oncorhynchus tshawytscha | reverse complement strand
GACAGGGGTCAGACAGGGGTCAGACAGGGAGGAACAGGGGTCAGACAGGGGTCAGACAGGGAGGAACAGGGGTCAGAGATGAAAGGACAGGGAGGGGACAGGGGTCAGACAGGGAGGAATAGGGGTCAGACAGGGAAAGGACAGGGAGGGACAGGGGTCAGACAGGGAGGAACAGGGGTCAGACAGGGAGGAACAGGGGTCAGACAGGGAAAGGACAGGGAGGAACAGGGGTCAGACAGGGAGGAACAGGGGTCAGAGACGAAAGGACAGGGAGGGGCCAGGGAGGAACAGGGGTCAGACAGGGAGGGGACAGGGTGGGGACAGGGAGGGGACTGAGTGGTGAGGGTAGTGGATCATCACTTGATCACTTGATCATCTTTGTTAGTGTCCTATTGAGTGGAGAGAGGAGAGGTCAGAGGTCAAAGTGCTGTCACACTGTCACTCGCCCTCTAGTCCTCTATTGGCACTCCACGTTTCTCACACTATCACCTAATGATTTCTGAGTGGGATTAGAAGGAGAACTTCTGAACTTCATTTAGACTTCATTTAGACCAGGTACTATAATAATGATCATTATAGTACCTATTTAGACCAGGTACTATAATAATGATCATATGGGGCTTATATTTAGACCAGGTACTATAATAATGATCACATGGGGGCTTATATTTAAACCAGGTACTATAATAATGATCATATGGGGCTTATATTTAGACCAGGTACTATAATAATGATCATATGGGGGCTTATATTTAGACCAGGTACAATAATAATGATCATATGGGGCTTATATTTAGACCAGGTACTATAATAATGATCATATGAGGCTTATATTTAGACCAGGTACTATAATAATGATCATATGGGGCTTATATTTAGACCAGAATTACAATAATAATGATCATATGGTGCTTATATTTAGACCGATTGCAATAATAATAATCATATGGGGCTTATATTTAGACCGAGTACTACCATAATAATGATCATATGGGAAGCATATTTAGACCGAGTACAATAATAATGATCATATGGTGCTTATATTTAGACCAGGCTGCAATAATGATGTATGGGGCTTATATTTAGACATTGCTATAATAATGATCATATGAGCATATTTAAACCAGGTACTATAATAATGATCATATGGGAAAAGCATATTTGGAGCCAGGTACTATAATAATGATCATATGGGGCTTATATTTTAGACCAGGTACTATAATGATCATATGGGGCTTATATTTAGACCAGGTACTATAATAATGATCATATGGGGCTTATATTTAAATTCAGGTACTATAATAATGATCATATGGTGCTTATATTTAGACCGGGTACATAATAATGATCATATGGGGCTTATATTTAGACCAGGTACTATAATAATGATCATATGGGGCTTATATTTAAACCAGGTACTATAATAATGATCATATGGGGCTTACTTTAGACCAGGTACTATAATAATGATTCATATGGGCTTATATTTAGACCAGGTACTATAATAATGTTCATATGGGGCTTATATTTAGACCAGGTACTATAATAATGATCATATGGGGCTTATATTTAGACCAGGTACTATAATAATGATATATGGGGGCTTATATTTAATTGCCAGGTACTATAATAATGATCATATGGGGCTTATATTTAGACCAGGTACTATAATAATGATCATATGGGCTTATATTTAGACCAGTACTATAATAATGATCATATGGGCTTATATTTAGACCAGGTACTATAATAATGTTCATATGGGGCTTATATTTGGACCAGGTACTATAATAATGTTCATATGGGCTTATATTTAATTGAGGTATATAATAATGTTCATATGGGCTTATATTTAGACCAGGTACTATAATGATCATATGGGGTTTATATTTAGACCAGGTACTCATAATAATGTTCATATGGGCTTATATTTACCAGGTACTATAATAATGTTCATATGGGCTTATATATTTAATCCAGGTAATTATAATAATGATCATATGAGGCTTATATTTAGATTCAGGTACTATAATAATGATCATATAATATATTTAGACCAGGTACTATAATAATGTTCATATGGGCTTATATTTAGACCAGGTACTATAATAATGTTCATATGGGCTTATATTTAGACCACAGGTACTATAATAATGACTACATGGGCTTATATTTAGACCACAGGTACTATAATAATGTTCATATGGGCTTATATTTAGACCAGGTACTATAATAATGTTCATATGGGCTTATATTTAGACCAGGTACTATAATAATGTTCATATGGGCTTATATACCTTATATACCTCTAGACCCTCATACCTGATCTTAATTTAACCTTTGACCTGTACTCTAATTCTGACCCTTATTGCAACCCCAACCTGAATTCTGACCTTAACCCATAGCTCCTAAATCCTTAAACCTTATATCCCTAGACCCCCATATCTAATCCGAACCCCTGACTCCCTATATCTATTTTAACCCCTAGATCCTCATACCGAACCTTTCCTCCTAGACCACCGCTCTGACCTTGGCACTTGGCCTCTAGTTTAGAATCTCTGGTTCTTAACCTAAGCCCTATTTTAATGTCTGATTCTGGTCTTCTTTTATAGTTTTTTTTAGTCATTTAAAGTATGTTATACACAAGTCTTACCATTTATCCTAAAGGGGTTGCCTGTGCCAGTGCACATCAGATTCGTCTGTCATGTATTGAACCTAACCCTAACCCTAACCCTGACCCTGACCCTGACCCTGACCCTGACCCTGACCCTAACCCTGACCCTGACCCTAACCCTGACTCTAACCCTAACCCTGACCCTGA
>NW_024604206.1:0-2820 GCF_018296145.1 Oncorhynchus tshawytscha | reverse complement strand
GTGTTCTCAACTGGCCACCTGGTTAAATAAATAAAGGTGTTCTCAACTGGCCACCTGGTTAAATAAATAAAGGTGTTCTCAACTGGCCACCTGGTTAAATAAATAAAGGTGTTCTCAACTGGCCACCTGGTTAAATAAATAAAGGTGTTCTCAACTGGCCACCTGGTCAAATAAATAAAGGTGTTCTCAACTGGCCACCTGGTCAAATAAATAAAGGTGTTCTCAACTGGCCACCTGGTTAAATAAATAAAGGTGTTCTCAACTGGCCACCTGGTCAAATAAATAAAGGTGTTCTCAACTGGCCACCTGGTCAAATAAATAAAGGTGTTCTCAACTGGCCACCTGGTTAAATAAATAAAGGTGTTCTCAACTGGCCACCTGGTTAAATAAATAAAGGTGTTCTCAACTGGCCACCTGGTCAAATAAATAAAGGTGTTCTCAACTGGCCACCTGGTTAAATAAATAAAGGTGTTCTCAAACTGGCCACCTGGTTAAATAAAGGTGTTCTCAACTGGCCACCTGGTCAAATAAATAAAGGTGTTCTCAACTGGCCACCTGGTTAAATAAAGGTGTTCTCAACTGGCCACCTGGTTAAATAAATAAAGGTGTTCTCAACTGGCCACCTGGTCAAATAAAGGGGTGTTCTCAACTGGCCACCTGGTTAAATAAAGTTAAATAAATAAAGGTGTTCTCAACTGGCCACCTGGTTAAATAAATAAAGGTGTTCTCAACTGGCCACCTGGTTAAATAAATAAAGGTGTTCTCAACTGGCCACCTGGTTAAATAAAGGTGTTCTCAACTGGCCACCTGGTTAAATAAATAAAGGTGTTCTCAACTGGCCACCCTGGTCAAATAAATAAAGTGTTCTGGCCACCTGGTTAAATAAATAAAGGTGTTCTCAACTGGCCACCTGGTTAAATAAATAAAGGTGTTCTCAACTGGCCACCTGGTTAAATAAATAAAGGTGTTCTCAACTGGCCACCTGGTTAAATAAATAAAGGTGTTCTCAACTGGCCACCTGGTTAAATAAATAAAGGTGTTCTCAACTGGCCACCTGGTTAAATAAATAAAGGTGTTCTCAACTGGCCACCTGGTTAAATAAAGGTGTTCTCAACTGGCCACCTGGTCAAATAAATAAAGGTGTTCTCAACTGGCCACCTGGTTAAATAAATAAAGGTGTTCTCAACTGGCCACCTGGTCAAATAAATAAAGGTGTTCTCAACTGGCCACCTGATTAAATAAATAAAGGTGTTCTCAACTGGCCACCTGGTTAAATAAATAAAGGTAGTTCTCAACTGGCCACCTGTTAAATAAATAAAGATAAATAAAGGTGTTCTCAACTGGCCACCTGGTTAAATAAATAAAGGTGTTCTCAACTGGCCACCTGGTTAAATAAATAAAGGTGTTCTCAACTGGCCACCTGGTTAAATAAATAAAGGTGTTCTCAACTGGCCACCTGGTTAAATAAATAAAGGTGTTCTCAACTGGCCACCTGGTTAAATAAATAAAGGTGTTCTCAACTGGCCACCTGGTCAAATAAATAAAGGTGTTCTCAACTGGCCACCTGGTTAAATAAATAAAGGTGTTCTCAACTGGCCACCTGGTTAAATAAATAAAGGTGTTCTCAACTGGCCACCTGGTTAAATAAATAAAGGTGTTCTCAACTGGCCACCTGGTTAAATAAATAAAGGTGTTCTCAACTGGCCACCTGGTTAAATAAATAAAGGTGTTCTCAACTGGCCACCTGGTTAAATAAATAAAGGTGTTCTCAACTGGCCACCTGGTTAAATAAATAAAGGTGTTCTCAACTGGCCACCTGGTTAAATAAATAAAGGTGTTCTCAACTGGCCACCTGGTTAAATAAATAAAGGTGTTCTCAACTGGCCACCTGGTTAAATAAATAAAGGGTGTTCTCAACTGGCCACCTGGTTAAATAAATAAAGGTGTTCTCAACTGGCCACCTGGTTAAATAAAGGGGTGTTCTCAACTGGCCACCTGGTTAAATAAATAAAGGTGTTCTCAACTGGCCACCTGGTCAAATAAATAAAGGTGTTCTCAACTGGCCACCTGGTCAAATAAATAAAGGTGTTCTCAACTGGCCACCTGGTTAAATAAATAAAGGGTGTTCTCAACTGGCCACCTGGTTAAATAAATAAAGGTGTTCTCAACTGGCCACCTGGTTAAATAAATAAAGGTGTTCTCAACTGGCCACCTGGTTAAATAAATAAAGGTGTTCTCAACTGGCCACCTGGTTAAATAAATAAAGGTGTTCTCAACTGGCCACCTGGTCAAATAAATAAAGGTGTTCTCAACTGGCCACCTGGTCAAATAAATAAAGGTGTTCTCAACTGGCCACCTGGTTAAATAAATAAAGGTGTTCTCAACTGGCCACCTGGTCAAATAAATAAAGGTGTTCTCAACTGGCCACCTGGTCAAATAAATAAAGGTGTTCTCAACTGGCCACCTGGTTAAATAAATAAAGGTGTTCTCAACTGGCCACCTGGTTAAATAAATAAAGGTGTTCTCAACTGGCCACCTGGTCAAATAAATAAAGGTGTTCTCAACTGGCCACCTGGTTAAATAAATAAAGGTGTTCTCAAACTGGCCACCTGGTTAAATAAAGGTGTTCTCAACTGGCCACCTGGTCAAATAAATAAAGCGTGTTCTCAACTGGCCACCTGGTTAAATAAATAAAGGTGTTCTCAACTGGCCACCTGGTCAAATAAAGGTGTTCTCAACTGGCCAACTGGTCAAATAAATAAAAGGTGTTCTCAACTGGCCACCTGGTTAAATAAATAAAGGTGTTCTCAACTGGCCACC
>NW_024604205.1:0-2818 GCF_018296145.1 Oncorhynchus tshawytscha | reverse complement strand
CCTGGTCCTGATTTCAGAAAATTGAACGGAAATGGCTTAACACCAAACTGGAAGTTTCACTAGCTTGGAAAGACAGTACCCTGCAGTACCGAAGAGCCTCTACTGCTGCTCATCATCCTATTTTTCTAACTTAATTGAGGAACCAAGAACAATCCGAAATTCCTTTTTGATACTGTCGCAGCTAACTAAAAAGCAGCATTCCCAAGAGAGGATGACTTTCACTTTAGCAGTGATAAATTCATGAACTTCTTTGAGGAAAAGATTATGATTATTAGAAAGCAAATTACGGACTCTTCTTTAAACCTGCGTATTCCTCCAAACCTCAGCTGTCCTGAGTCTGCACAACTCCCCCAGGACCTAGGATCAAGAGAGACGCCAAGTGTTTTAGTACTATATCTCTTGACACAATGATGAAAATAATCATGGCCTCTAAACCTTCAAGCTGCATACTGGACCCTATTCCAACTAAACTACTGAAAGAGCTGCCCTGTGCTTGGCCCTCCTATGTTGAACATAATAAAAACGGCTCTCTATCCACTGGATGTGTACCAAACTCACTAAAAAGTGGCAGTAATAAAGCCTCTCTTGAAAAAGCCAAACCTTGACCCAGAAAATATAAAAAACTATCGGCCTATATCGAATCTTCCATTCCTCTCAAAATTTTAGAGAAGGCTGTTGCTCATAACTCACTGCCTTCCTGAAGACAAACAATGTATACGAAATGCTTCAGTCTGGTTTTTAGACGGTGTTCGGTGTTCCTCAAGGTTCCTCAATTCCGGTGTTCCTCAAGGTTCCGCTTTTAGGACCACTATTGTTCTCACTATATATTTTACCTCTTGGGGATGTTATTCGAAAACATAATGTAAACTTTCACTGCTATGTGAGGACACACAGCTGTACATTTCAATGAAACATGGTGAAGCCTCAAAATTGTTCCTCGCTAGAAGCATGTGTTTCAGACATAAGGAAGTGGATGGCTGCAAATTTTCTACTATTAAACTCGACAAAACAGAGATGCTTGTTCTAGGTCCCAAGAAACAAAGAGATATTCTGTTGAATCTGACAATTAATCTTAATGGTTGTACAGTCGCCTCAAATAAAACTGTGAAGGACCTCGGCGTTACTCTGGACCCTGATCTCTTTGAAGAACATATCAAGACCATTTCAAGGACATCTTTTTTCCATCTACGTAACATTGCAAAAAATCAGAAACTTTCTGTCCAAAAATGATGCAGAAAATTAATCCATGCTTTTGTCACTTCTAGGTTAGACTACTGCAATGCTCTATTTTCCGGCTACCCGGATAAAGCACTAAATAAACTTCAGTTAGTGCTAAATACGGCTGCTAGAATCCTGACTAGAACCAAAAAATTTGATCATATTACTCCAGTGCTAGCCTCTACACTGGCTTCCTGTCAAAGCAAGGGCTGATTTCAAGGTTTTACTGCTAACCTACAAAGCATTACATGGGCTTGCTCCTACCAATCTCTCTGATTTGGTCCTGCCGTACATACCTACACGTACGCTACGGTCACAAGACGCAGGCCTCCTAATTGTCCCTAGAATTTCTAAGCAAACAGCTGGAGGCAGGGCTTTCTCCTATAGAGCTCCATTTTTATGGAATGGTCTGCCTACCCATGTCAGAGACGCAAACTCGGTCTCAACCTTCAAGTCTTTACTGAAGACTCATCTCTTCAGTGGGTCATATGATTGAGTGTAGTCTGGCCCAGGAGTGGGAAGGTGAACGGAAAGGCTCTGGAGCAACGAACCGCCCTTGCTGTCTCTGCCTGGCCGGTTCCCCCTCTTTCCACTGGGATTCTCTGCCTCTAACCCTATTACAGGGGCTGGGTCACTGGCTTACTGGGGCTCTCTCATGCCGTCCCTGGAGGGGTGCGTCACCTGAGTGGGTTGATTCACTGTTGTGGTCATCCTGTCTGGGTGGCGCCCCCCTTTGGGTTGTGCCGTGGCGGAGATCTTTGTGGGCTATACTCAGCCTTGTCTCAGGATGGTAAGTTGGTGGTTGAAGATATCCTCTAGTGGTGTGGGGGCTGTGCTTTGGCAAAGTGGGTGGGGTTATATCCTTCCTGTTTGGCCCTGTCCGGGGTGACCTCGGATGGGGCCACAGTGTCTCCTGACCCCTCCTGTCTCAGCCTCCAGTATTTATGCTGCAGTAGTTTATGTGTTGGGGGCTGGGGTCAGTTTGTTATATTTGAGTACTTCTCCTGTCCTATTCGGGTGTCCTGTGTGAATCTATGTGCGTTTCTAATTCTCTCCTTCTCTTTCTTTCTCTCTCTCGGAGGACCTGAGCCCTAGGACCTAGGACTACCTGACATGATGACTCCTTGCTGTCCCCAGTCCACCTGGCCATGCTGCTGTTCCAGTTTCAACTGACCTGAGCCCTAGGACCATGCCCCAGGACTACCTGACATGATGACTCCTTGCTGTCCCCAGTCCACCTGGCCATGCTGCTGCTCCAGTTTCAACTTCCACCTGACTGTGCTGCTGCTCCAGTTTCAACTGTTCTGCCTTATTATTATTCGACCATGCTGGTCATTTATGAACATTTGAACATCTTGGCCATGTTCTGTTATAATCTCCACCCGGCACAGCCAGAAGAGGACTGGCCACCCCACATAGCCTGGTTCCTCTCTAGGTTTCTTCCTAGGTTTTGGCCTTTCTAGGGAGTTTTTCCTAGCCACCGTGCTTCTACACCTGCATTGCTTGCTGTTTGGGGTTTTAGGCTGGGTTTCTGTACAGCACTTTGAGATATCAGCTGATGTACGAAGGGCTATATAAATAAATTTGATTTGATTTGATT
>NW_024604204.1:0-2818 GCF_018296145.1 Oncorhynchus tshawytscha | reverse complement strand
TATGACAGACTAGCTAGATCTACTGTCTCTATTATAATGTGACAGACCAGCTAGATCTACTGTCTCTATTATATTATGACAGAACTATTATGACAGAATTATATTATATTATGATGAACTGGGAACGATTTATCCGGGAGGCTGCATTCATTGTAGCTGGGGATTTTAACAAGGCTAATCTGAAAACAAGACTCCTAAATTTTATCAGCATATTGATTGCGCAACCAGGGGTGGAAAGACCCTGGATCATTGTTACTCTAACTTCCGCGACGCATATAAGGCCCTGCCCCGCCCCTTCGAAAAGCTGACCACGACTCCATTTGTTGATCCCTGCCAGACAGAAACTAAAACAAGAAGCTCCCACGCTGAGGTCTGTCCACGCTGGTCCGACTCAAGCTGACTCCACACACCAAGATCAGTTTCCATCACGTGACTGGGAGATGTTTCTCAGACAAGGGCCAGACAACAACATTGACGAATACGCTGATACGGTGTGCGAGTTCATTAGAACGTTGCTTGAAGATGTCGTTCCCATAGCAACGATTAAAACATTCCCTAACCAGAAACCGTGGATTGATGGCAGCATTCGTGTGAAACTGAAGGCACGAACCACTGCTTTTAATCAGGCAAGGTGTCTGGTAACATGACTGAATACAAACAGTGCAGCTATTCCTCCGCAAGGCTATCAAACAAGCTAAGCGCCAGTACAGAGACAAAGTAGAATCTCAATTCAACGGCTCAGACACAAGAGGTATGTGGCAGGGGTCTACAGTCAATCACGGACTACAGGAAGAAACCCAGCCCAGTCAATGACCAGGATGTCTTTGCTCCCAGGCAGACTAAATAACTTTTTGCCTGCTTTGAGGACAATACAGTGCCACTGACACGGCCTGCAACGGAATCATGCGGTTCTCCTTCACTGCAGCCGAAGTGAGTAAGACATTTAACGTGTTAACTCGCAAGGCTGCAGGCCCAGACGGGCATCCCCAGCCGCGCCCCCTCAGAGCATGCGCAGACCAGCTGGCCGGTGTGTTTACGGACATATTCAACTAATCCCTATACCAGTCTGCTGTTCCCACATGCTTCAAGAGGGCCACCATTGTTCCTGTTCCCAAGAAAGCTAAGGTAACTGAGCTAAACGACTACCGCCCGTAGCACTCACATCCGTCATCATGAAGTGCTTTGAGAGACTAGTCAAGGACCATATCACCTCCACCCTACCTGACACTCTTGACCCACTAATTTGCTTTTATCGCCCAAAATAGGTCCACAGACGATGCAATCTCAACCACACTGCACACTGCCCTAACCTATCTGGACAAGAGGAATACCTATGTGAGAATGCTGTTCATCGACTACAGCTCGGCATTCAACACCATAGTACCTCCAAGCCGTCATCAAGCTCGAGACCCTGGGTCTCGACCCCGCCCTGTGCAACTGGGGTACTGACTTCCTGACGGGCCGCCCCAGGTGGTGAGAGGGTAGGCAACAACATTCTCCCCGCTGATCTCAACACTGGGGCCCCACAAGGGTGCGTCTGGAGCCCTCCTGTACTCCCTGTTCACCCACGACTGGGCAAGGGCTATGCACGCCCCAACTCAATCATCAAGTTTATGGACGACACAACAGTGGTAGGCTTGATTACCAACAACGACAGACGTCCTACAGGGAGGAGGTGAGGGCCCTCGAGTGTGGTGTCAGGAAAATAACCTCACACTCAACGTCAACAAAACTAAGGAGATGATTGTGGACTTCAGGAAACAGCAGAGGGAACACCCCCCATCCACATCGATGGAACAGTAGTGGAGAGGGTAGCAAGTTTTAAGTTCCTCGGCATACACATCACAGACAAACTGAATTGGTCCACTCACACAGACAGCATCGTGAGGAAGGCGCAGCAGCGCCTCTTCAACCTCAGGAGGCTGAAGAAATTCGGCTTGTCACCAAAAGCACTCACAAACTTCTACAGATGCACAATCGAGAGCATCCTGGCGGGCTGTATCACCGCCTGGTATGGCAACTGCACCGCCCTCAACCGTAAGGCTCTCCAGAGGGTAGTGAGGTCTGCACAACGCATCACCGGGGGCAAACTACCTGCCCTCCAGGACACCTACACCACCCGATGCTACAGGAAGGCCATAAAGATCATCAAGGACATCAACCACCCGAGCCACTGCCTGTTCACCCCGCTGTCATCCAGAAGGCGAGGTCAGTACAGGTGCATCAAAGCTGGGACCGAGAGACTGAAAAACAGCTTCTATCTCAAGGCCATCAGACTGTTAAACAGCCACCACTAACATTGAGTGGCTACTGCCAACACACTGTCAATGACACTGACTCTACTCCAGCCACTTTAATCATGGGAATTGATGGGAAATTATGTAAATATATCACTAGCCACTTTAAACAATGCTACCTTATATAATGTTACTTACCCTACATTGTTCATCTCATATGCATACGTTGATACTGTACTCTATATCATCGACTGCATCCTTATGTAATACATGTATCACTAGCCACTTTAACTATGCCACTTGGTTTACATACTTATCTCATATGTATATACTGTACTCGATATCATCTACTGTATCTTGCCTATGCTGCTCTGTACCATCACTCATTCATATATCCTTATGTACATATTCTTTATCCCCTTACACTGTGTATAAGACAGTAGTTTTTTTTGGGAATTGTTAGTTAGATTACTTGCTCGTTATTACTGCATTGTCGGAACTAGAAGCACAAGCATTTCGCTACACTCGCATTAACATCTGCTAACCATGTGTATGTGACAAATAAAATTTGATTTGATTTG
>NW_024604203.1:0-2818 GCF_018296145.1 Oncorhynchus tshawytscha | reverse complement strand
GAGAGAGAGAGAGAGGGACGGACAGAGAGAGAGAGACGGACAGAGAGAGAGAGAGAGACGGACAGAGAGAGAGAGAGAGAGACGGACAGAGAGAGAGAGAGAGAGAGACAGAGAGAGAGAGAGAGGGACGGACAGAGAGAGAGAGAGAGAGGGACGGACAGAGAGAGAGAGAGAGACGGAGAGAGAGAGAGGGACGGACAGAGAGAGAGAGAGGGACGATAGATAGAGAGAGAGAGAGGATTTACAGATATAGAGAGATATATAACAGAGAGAGATAGAGAGAGGACGGACAGAGAGAGAGAGAGAGGGACGGATATATAGAGAGAGAGAGGACGACAGAGAGAGAGAGGACGGACAGAGAGAGAGGGACGGACAGAGAGAGAGAGGGACGGACAGAGAGAGAGAGGGACGACAGAGAGAGAGGGACTGACAGAGAGAGAGAGAGAGAGAGAGGGACGGACAGAGAGAGAGAGAGGGACAGACAGAGAGAGAGGGACGGACAGAGAGAGGGACAGACAGAGAGGGACGGACAGAGAGAGACAGACAGAGAGGGAGACAGAGAGGGACGGACAGACAGAGAGGGGGACAGAGAGAGAGGGACGGACAGAGAGAGAGGGAGGGACAGAGAGAGAGAGAGGGGACGGACAGAGAGAGAGGGACGGACAGACAGAGAGGGAGACAGACAGAGAGGGACGGACAGACAGAGAGGGGACGGACAGACAGAGAGAGACGGACAGACAGAGAGGGACAGACAGAGAGGGACGGACAGACAGAGAGAGAACGGACAGACAGAGAGGGACGGACAGAGAGACAGAGAGGGACAGAGAGACAGAGGACAGAGGGACAGAGACAGACAGGACAACATAATGATTGAGATGAATAGTTTCACATGAAGTTAATTTCATATCACATGTAACAAGACAGTTTAGTTACCTGGAGGAAATGGATGTGATCCTCTGTGTGTGAGAGCTGCTCCAGCTCAGTGCTTCTCTTCCTCAGCTCAGCTATCTCCTGCTTCAGTTGCTCCAGGAGTCCTTCAGCTTGACTCACTTGAGCCTTCTCTTGGGCTCTGATCAGCTCCTTCACCTCAGAGCTCCTTCTCTCAATGGAGCAGATCAGCTCAGTAAAGATCTGATCACTGTCCTCCACTGCTGACTGTGCAGAGCGCTGGAGAGAGAGAGAGAGAGACAGAGAGAGACAGAGACAGAGAGAGACAGAGAGAGACAGAGAGAGACAGAGAGAGACAGAGAGAGAGACAGAGAGAGAGAGGTTGCAGCCTGCTCTGAGTCAGAACTGCCACCCTGCTCTCCAGGTCCACCAGGCCTTGTCCTTGTGGACAGACAGGTACAGAACACCTCTTGGTCCTGCTCTACTCTCCTCCCTCCTGGACAGACAGGTACAGAACACCTCTGGTCCTGCTCTACTCTCCTCCATCCTGGACAGAAAGCACCTGGTCCTGATATATTAAATCCTGGACAGACAGGTACAGAACACCTCTTGGTCCTGCTCTACTCTCCCTCCCTGGACAGACAGGTAGTAACAACTCTTGGTATGTCGTATGTCATATATATATCATCATTCAGAACTTTAACTCTTTGGTTTTGACATAGAGACAGGACACAGGAGACAGAGACAGAGACAGAGACAGAGAGACAGAGATACAGAGACAAGACACAGAGAAGAGACAACAGAGAAGACAGAGAGATTATCAGAGAGAGAGACAGAGAGAGAGAGGGCAGAGCAGAGAGAGAGAGACAGAGAGAGAGAGCAGAGAGAGAGGGCAGAGTAAAACAGAGAGCATTAAATAGGGCAGATACAAGAGAGAGAGAGAGACAGAGAGAGACAGCTGTCCAGGTCCATTTCTCCCTCCTGGACAGACAGACAGGTACAGAACACCTCTTGGTCCTGCTCTTATTAACAGGTACAGAACACCTCTTGTCCTGCTAACTACAGACAGGCGGAACACCTCTTGTCCTCTCATTCCCTCCTGGACAGACAGGTACAGAACACCCCTCTTGGTCCTGCTCTACTCTCCTCCCTCCTGGACAGACAGGTACAGAACACCTCTTGGTCCTGCTCTACTCTACAGACAGGTACAAACACCTCTTGGTATATCATATAATATATAAAAATATTTGATTTCTTTTAGTTTGACTATTGAGAGTTCCCTCTGTTTGTGCTTTCACTAGCATCATTGGCACAAAGAGAGTCCTGTCTTCAGTAAAACTATACCCCTTAATATCACCAGCAGTCAGATAACTAGATTCTGCATGATTATCTGAGTTTGCCATTCTCTGTGTGTTTGTGATAAATCCATGTTTGACAAAGATAAACTAAGATTTTTTTCCAGTAAAACTGACAAAATAATCAAATGTAATGTTTTTTACCAAAACTCACTGGAAAGCATTATCTGTGTCAGATATTATCTGTGTCATCTGCCTCTTAAAACTTCGTTTCAACGTTAACTAGATATCTGTGTCATTTCTTCAAGACAGTAAAGACTGTTAACTGATATCCGGTGAAGTTGTAGAACTGTAAAACGCTATCTAATTTCCCTTGACAAAGACAATTCAGGGAACTGCCAGAGGGATTTTTTTTCTTTCTGAACAGTTTTTCCTTGGGGTTCTGCCTACCACATAAGTTCTAAGTTATAGTCACAGACATTATTGAACCAGTTTTAGAAACTTCTAGAGTGTTTTCTATCCACACATACTAATCATATGCATATACTATATTCCAGGGTATGAGTAAAAGGGAAGTTGAAATTTTGCACGCTTTTTATCAAAAGTAGAAATGCTGCACCCTATCCTTTAAGAGG
>NW_024604202.1:0-2817 GCF_018296145.1 Oncorhynchus tshawytscha | reverse complement strand
TGGTCTGTCATACTATAATTGTGACAGTAGGTCTAGCTGGTCTGTCATATTATAATAGAGACAGTAGATCTAGCTGGTCTGTCATAATATAATTGTGACAGTAGGTCTAGCTGGTCTGTCATATTAAAATAGAGACAGTAGATCTAGCTGGTCTGTCATAATATGATAGAGACAGTAGATCTAGCTGGTCTGTCATAATATAATAGAGACAGTAGATCTAGCTGGTCTGTAATAATATAATAGATAAATTAGATATAGCTGGTCTGTCATAATATAATAGAGACAGTAGATCTAGCTGGTCTGTCATACTATAATTGTGACAGTAGACACCCTTGGACCCACTCCAATTTGCTTACCGCCCAAATAGGTCCACAGACGATGCAATCTCAACCACACTGCACACTGCCCTAACCCATCTGGACAAGAGGAATACCGCATGAGAATGCTGTTCATCGACACAGCTCGCATTCAACACCATAGTACCCTCCAAGCCGGGCCATCAAGCTCGAGACCCTGGTCTCGACCCCGTCTGTGCAACTGGGTACTGGTTCCTGACGGGCCGATCTACCTGGTGGTGAGAGGGTAGGCAATGAACATCTAGCTCCCCGTCTGATCCTCAACACTGGGGCCCCACAAGGGTGCGTTCTGAGCCCCCTCCTGTACTCCCTGTTCACCCACGACTGCGTGGGCCATGCACGCTCCAACTCAATCAATCAAGTTTAGACGGACGACACAACAGTGGTAGGCTTGATTACCAACTATACGAGACGGCCTACAGGGAGGAGGTGTGGGGCCCTCGGAGTGTGGTGTCAGGAAAATAACCTCACACTCAACGTCAACAAAACTAAGGAGATGATTGTGGACTTCAGGAACAGCAGAGGGAACACCCCCATCCACATCGATGGAACAGTAGATGGGAGAGGGTAAAGTCAAGTTTTAAGTTCCTGGCATACACATCACAGACAAACTGAATTGGTCCACTCACAGACAGCATCGTGAGGAAGGCGCAGGCAGCGCCTCTTCAACCTCAGAGGCTGAAGAAATTCGCTATCACCAAAAGCACTCACAAACTTCTACAGATGCACAATCGAGAGCGTCCTGGCGGGCTGTATCACCGCCTGGTATGGCAACTGCACCGCCTCAACCGTAAGGCTCTCCCAGAGGGTAGTGAGGTCTGCACAACGCATCACCGGGGCAAACTACCTGCCCTCCAGGACACCTACACCACCCGATGCTACAGGAAGGCCATAAAGATCATCAAGGACATCAACCACCCGAGCCACTGCCTGTTCACCCCGCTGTCATCCAGAAGGCGAGGTCAGTACAGGTGCATCAAAGCTGGGACCGAGAGACTGAAAACAGCTTCTATCTCAAGGCCATCAGACTGTTAAACAGCCACCACTAACATTGAGTGGCTACTGCCAACACACTGTCAATGACACTGACTCTACTCCAGCCACTTTAATCATGGGAATTGATGGGAAATGATGTAAATATATCACTAGCCACTTTAAACAATGCTACCTTATATAATGTTACTTACCCTACATTGCCATCTCATATGCATACGTTGATACTGTACTCTATATCATCGACTGCATCCTTATGTAATACATGTATCACTAGCCACTTTAACTATGCCACTTGGTTTACATACTTATCTCATATGTATATACTGGCCTACCATATCATCTACTGTATCTTGCCTATGCTGCTCTGTACCATCACTCATTCATATATCCTTATGTACATATTCTTTTTATCCCCTTACACTGTGTATAAGACAGTAGTTTTTTTTTGGAATTGTTAGTTAGATTACTTGCTCGTTATTACTGCATTGTCGGAACTAGAAGCACAAGCTTTCTACTACACTCGCATTAACATCTGTAACCATGTGTATGTGACAAATAAAATTTGATTTGATTTGATCATGATTTGATAGGTCTAGCTGGTCTGTCATATTAAAATAGAGACAGTAGATCTAGCTGTTCTGTCATAATATAATAGAGACAGTAGATCTAGCTGGTCTGTCATAATATAATAGAGACAGTAGATATAGCTGGTCTGTCATAATATAATAGATAAATTAGATCTAGCTGGTCTGTCATAATATAATAGAGACAGTAGATCTAGCTGGTCTGTCATACTATAATTGTGACAGTAGGTCTAGCTGGTCTGTCATATTATAATAGAGACAGTAGATCTAGCTGGTCGGTCATAACATAATAGAGACAGTATATCTAGCTGCTCTGTCATAATATAATAGAGACAGTAGATCTAGCTGGTCTGTCATAATATAATAGAGACAGTAGATCTAGCTGGTCTGTCATAATATAATAGAGACATTAGATCTAGCTGGTCTGTCATAATATAATAGAGACAGTAGATCTAGCTGGTTTGTCATATTACAGAGACAGTAGATCTAGCTGGTCTGTCATATTATAATAGAGACAGTAGATCTAGCTGGTCTGTCATAATATAATAGAGACAGTAGATCTAGCTGGTCTGTCATATTATAATAGAGACAGTAGATCTAGCTGGTCTGTCAACATATAACAGTGACAGTAGATCTAGCTGGTCTGTCATAACATAATAGAGACAGGAGATCTAGCTGGTCTGTCATATTACAGAGACAGTAGATCTAGCTGGTCTGTCATATTATAAGAGAGTGTAGATCTAGCTGGTCTGTCATATATAATAGAGACAGTAGATCTAGCTGGTCTGTCATAATATAATAGAGACAGTAGATCTAGCTGGTCTGTCATAATATAATAGAGACAGTAGATCTAGCTGGTCTGTCATATTGTAATAGAGACA
>NW_024604201.1:0-2816 GCF_018296145.1 Oncorhynchus tshawytscha | reverse complement strand
CCTCTCTTCATAGCCATCCTCCATGAACCAGTGATGTTCCTCTCTTCATAGCCATATCAGTGAACCAGTGATGTCCCTCTCTTCATAGCCATTCATGTGAGTATGTTCCTCTCTTCATAGCCATATCAGTGAACCAGTATGTTCCTCTCTTCATAGCCATATCAGTGTGAACCAGTGATGTTCCTCTCTTCATAGCCATATCAGTGAACCAGTGATGTTCCCTCTCTTCATGAACCAGTGATGTTTCCTCTCTTCAGCCTATCCCTCTCTTCATAGCCTATCCTCCATGAACCAGTGATGTTCCTCTCTTCATAGCCATATCCTCCATGAACCAGTGATGTTCCTCTCTTCATAGCCTATCCTCCATGAACCAGTGATGTTCCTCTCTTCATAGCCTATCCTCTAGTGTGAACCAGTGATGTTCCCTCTCTTCATAGCCTATCCTCCATGAACCAGTGATGTTCCTCTCTTCATAGCCTATCCTCCATGAACCAGTGATGTTCCTCTCTTCATAGCCATATCCTCCATGAACCAGTGATGTTCCTCTCTTCATAGCCTATCCTCCATGAACCAGTGATGTTCCTCTCTTCATAGCCTATCCTCCATGAACCAGTGATGTTCCTCTCTTCATAGCCTATCCTCCATGAACCAGTGATGTTCCTCTCTTCATAGCCTCTCTTCTTCCTCCATGAACCAGTGATGTTCCCCTCTCTTCATAGCCTATCCTCCATGAACCAGTGATGTTCCTCTCTTCATAGCCTATCCTCCATGAACCAGTGATGTTCCTCTCTTCATAGCCTATCCTCCATGAACCAGTGATGTTCCTCTCTTCATAGCCTATCCTCCATGAACCAGTGATGTTCCTCTCTTCATAGCCTATCCTCCATGAACCAGTGATGTTCCCTCTCTTCATAGCCTATATCCATGAACCAGTGATGTTCCTCTCTTCATAGCCTATCCTCCATGAACCAGTGATGTTCCTCTCTTCTTCATAGCCATATCCATGAACCAGTGATGTTCCTCTCTTCATAGCCTATCCTCCATGAACCAGTGATGTTCCTCTCTTCATAGCCATATCCTCCTGTGAACCAGTGATGTTCCTCTCTTCATAGCCTCCTCCATGAACCAGTGATGTTCCTCTCTTCATAGCCTATCCTCCCAGTGTTCCTCTCTTCATAGCCATATCCTCCATGTGATGTTCCTCTCTTCATAGCCTATCCTCCATGAACCAGTGATGTTCCTCTCTTCATAGCCTATCCTCTATGTGACCAGTGATGTTCCCTCTCTTCATAGTGATGTTCCTATAGCCTCCTCTATGAACCAGTGATGTTCCTCTCTTCATAGCCTATCCTCCATGAACCAGTGATGTTCCTCTCTTCATAGCCTATATCCTGATGTTCCTCTCTTCATAGCCTATCCTCTATGAACCAGTGATGTTCCTCTCTTCATAGCCTATCCTCCATGAACCAGTGATGTTCCTCTCTTCATAGCCTATCCTCCATGAACCAGTGATGTTCCTCTCTTCATAGCCTATCCTCCATGAACCAGTGATGTTCCTCTCTTCATAGCCTATCCTCCATGAACCAGTGATGTTCCTCTCTTCATAGCCTATCCTCCATGAACCAGTGATGTTCCTCTCTTCATAGCCTATCCTCTATGAACCAGTGATGTTCCTCTCTTCATAGCCTATCCTCCAGCCTTCATATCTCTCTTCATAGCATGAACCAGTGATGTTCCTCTCTTCATAGCCTATCCTCCATGAACCAGTGATGTTCCTCTCTTCATAGCCTATCCTCCATGAACCAGTGATGTTCCTCTCTTCATAGCCTATCCTCATGAACCAGTGATGTTCTCTTCATAGCCTATCATGTGAGTGATGTTCCTCTCTTCATAGCCTATCCTCCATGAACCAGTGATGTTCCTCTCTTCATAGCCTATCCTCTTCATGAACCAGTGATGTTCCTCTCTTCATAGCCTATCCTCCATGAACCAGTGATGTTCCTCTCTTCATAGCCTATCCTCCATGAACCAGTGATGTTCCTCTCTTCATAGCCTATCCTCCATGAACCAGTGATGTTCCTCTCTTCATAGCCTATCCTCCATGAACCAGTGATGTTCCTCTCTTCATAGCCTATCCTCTATGAACCAGTGATGTTCCTCTCTTCATAGCCGTATCCTGTGAACCAGTGATGTTCCTCTCTTCATAGCCTATCCTCTATGAACCAGTGATGTTCCTCTCTTCATAGCCTATCCTCTGTGAACCAGTGATGTTCCTCTCTTCATAGCCGTATCCAGTGATGTTCCTCTCTTCATAGCCTATCCTCCATGAACCAGTGATGTTCCTCTCTTCATAGCCTATCCTCCATGAACCAGTGATGTTCCTCTCTTCATAGCCTATCCTCCATGAACCAGTGATGTTCCTCTCTTCATAGCCTATCCTCCATGAACCAGTGATGTTCCTCTCTTCATAGCCTATCCTCCATGAACCAGTGATGTTCCCTCTCTTCATAGCCTATCCTCCAGTGTGAGTGATGTTCCTCTCTTCATAGCCTATCCTCCATGAACCAGTGATGTTCCTCTCTTCATAGCCTATCCTCCATGAACCAGTGATGTTCCTCTCTTCATAGCCCATATCTATGTGAGTGATGTTCCTCTCTTCATAGCCTATCCTCCATGAACCAGTGATGTTCCTCTCTTCATAGCCTATATCCATGAACCAGTGATGTTCCTCTCTTCATAGCCATCCTCCATGAACCAGTGTTCCTCTCTTCATAGCCTATCCTCCATGAACCAGTGATGTTCCTCTCTTCATAGCC
>NW_024604200.1:0-2813 GCF_018296145.1 Oncorhynchus tshawytscha | reverse complement strand
TCAGGGACAGACTGGGACCAGTAGTATCAGAGACAGACTGGAACCAGTAGTATCAGAGACAGAGTGGGACCAGTAGTATCAGGGACAGACTGGGACCAGTAGTATCAGAGACATACTGGGACCAGTAGTATCAGGGACAGACTGGGACCAGTAGTATCAGAGACAGACTGGGACCAGTAGTATCAGGGACAGACTGGGACCAGTAGTATCAGAGACAGACTGGGACCAGTAGAATCAGGGACAGACTGGGACCAGTAGTATCAGGGACAGACTGGGACCAGTAGTATCAGGGACAGACTGGGACCAGTAATTTCAGGGACAGACTGGGACCAGTAGTATCAGGGACAGACTGGGACCAGTAGTATCAGAGACAGACTGGGACCAGTAGAATCAGGGACAGACTGGGACCAGTAATATCAGGGACAGACTGGGACCAGTAGAATAAGGGACAGACTGGGATCAGTGGAATCAGGGCCAGGCTGGGACCAGTAGAATCAGGGACAGGCTGGGACCAGTAGTTTCAGGGACAGACTGGGACCAGTAGTATCAGGGACAGACTGGGACCAGTAGTATCAGGGACAGACTGGGACCAGTAGTATCAAGGGACAGACTGGGACCAGTAGTATCAGAGAATGACTGGGACCAGTATTATCAGGGACAGACTGGGACCAGTAGTATCAGAGACAGACTGGGACCAGTAGAATTAGAGACAGACTGGGACCAGTAATATCATGGACAGACTGGGACCAGAAGTATCAGGGACAGACTGGAACCAGTAGTAACAGGGACATACTGGGACCAGTAGTATCAGGGACTGACTGGGACCAGTATTATCAGGGACAGACTCGAACCAGTAATTTCAGGGACAGAATGGGACCAGTAGTATCAGAGACAGAGTGGGACCAGTAGAATCAGGGACAGACTGGGACCAGTAATATCAGGGACAGACTGGGACCAGTAGAATAAGGGACAGACTGGGATCAGTGGAATCAGGGCCAGGCTGGGACCAGTAGTATCAGGGACAGGCTGGGACCAGTAGTTTCAGGGACAGACTGGGACCAGTAGTATCAGGGACAGACTGGGACCAGTAGTATCAGGGACAGACTGGGACCAGTAGTATCAGGGACAGACTGGGACCAGTAGTATCAGGGACAGACTGGGACCAGTAGTATCAGGGACAGACTGGGACCAGTAGTATCAGAGAATGACTGGGACCAGTAGAATCAGGGACAGACTGGGACCAGTAGTATCAGGGACAGACTGGGACAAGTGGTATCAGGGACAGACTGGGACCAGTAGTATCAGGGACATACTGGGACCAGTAGTATCAGGGACAGACTGGGACCAGTAGTATCAGGGACAGACTGGGACCAGTAATTTCAAGGGACAAACTGGGACCAGTAGTATCAGGGACAGACTGGGACCAGTAGTATCAGGGACAGACTGGGACCAGTAGTATCAGGGACAGACTGGGACCAGTAGTATCAGGGACAGACTGGGACCAGTAATTTCAGGGACAGACTGGGACCAGTAGAATAAGGGACAGACTGGGATCAGTGGAATCAGGGCCAGGCTGGGACCAGTAGAATCAGGGACAGGCTGGGACCAGTAGTTTCAGGGACAGACTGGGACCAGTAGTATCAGGGACAGACTGGGACCAGTAGAATCAGGGACAGACTGGGACCAGTAGTATCAGGGACAGACTGGGACCAGTAGCATTAGAGACAGGTTGGGACCAGTAGTATCAGGGACAGATTGGGACCAGTAGTATCAGAGACAGACTGGGGACCAGTAGTATCAGGGACATACTGGGACCACTAGTATCAGGACAGACTGGGCCCAGTAGTATCAGGGACAGACTGGGACCAGTAGTATCAGGGACAGACTGGGACCAGTAGATTCAGGGACAGACTGTGACCAGTAGTATCAGAGACAGACTGGGACCAGTAGTATTAGAGACCAGGGACAAACTAGGACCCGTAGTAATAAAAACGAACTGGAGACCAACAGTATCAGGGACGAACTGGGACCAGTAGTATTAGAACGAGCTGGAGACCAGCCAGTATCGAGACGAACTGGGACCAGCAGTATCGGGACGAACTAGGACCAATATCATGGACGAGCTAAGGACCAGTAGTATCATGGACGAACTGGAACCAGTAGTAGCTGGATACTGGGACCAGCAGTATCAGGAACTGACTGGGACCAGTATTATCAGGGACAGACTGGGACCAGTAGTATCAGAGACAGACTGGGACCAGTAGAATTAGAGACAGACTGGGACCAGTAATATCATGGACAGACTGGGACCAGAAGTATCAGGGACAGACTGGAACCAGTAGTAACAGGGACATACTGGGACCAGTAGTATCAGGGACTGACTGGGACCAGTATTATCAGGGACAGACTCGGACCAGTAATTTCAGGGACAGAATGGGACCAGTAGTATCAGAGACAGAGTGGGACCAGTAGAATCAGGGACAGACTGGGACCAGTAATATCAGGGACAGACTGGGACCAGTAGAATAAGGGACAGACTGGGATCAGTGGAATCAAGGGACAGGCTGGGACCAGTAGTATCAGGGACAGGCTGGGACCAGTAGTTTCAGGGACAGACTGGGACCAGTAGTATCAGGGACAGACTGGGACCAGTAGTATCAGGGACAGACTGGGACCAGTAGAATCAGGGACAGACTGGGACCAGTAGTATCAGGGACAGACTGGGACCAGTAGCATTAGAGACAGGCTGGGACCAGTAGTATCAGGTACAGACTGGGACCAGTAGTATCATTGACAGACTGGGACCGGTAGTA
>NW_024604199.1:0-2813 GCF_018296145.1 Oncorhynchus tshawytscha | reverse complement strand
TTCTATATGGAGTATTTCTATATGGAGTATTTCTATATGGAGTATTTCTATATGGGGTATTTCTATATGGGGTATTTCTATATGGAGTATTTTCTATATGGGGTATTTCTATATGGGTATTTCTATATGGAGTATTTCTATATATGGAGTTCTATGGAGTATTTCTATATGGGGTATTTCTATATGGGGTATTTCTATATGGGGTATGGAGTTTTCTATATGGAGTATTTCTATATGGAGTATTTCTATATGGGGTATTTCTATATGGAGTATTTCTATATGGAGTATTTCTATATGGAGTATTTCTATATGGAGTATTTCTATATGGGGTATTTCTATATGGGGTATTTCTATATGGAGTATTTCTATATGGAGTATTTCTATATGGAGTATTTCTATATGGGTATTTCTATATGGGTATGGATTTTCTATATGGAGTATTTCTATATGGAGTATTTCTATATGGATTTTCTATATGGAGTATTTCTATATGAAGTATTTCTATATGGAGTATTTCTATATGGAGTATTTCTATATGGAGTATTTCTATATGGAGTATTTCTATATGGAGTATTTCTATATGGGGTATTTCTATATGGGTATGTATTTCTATATGGATTTCTATATGTATTTCTATATGGAGTATTTCTATATGGAGTATTTCTATATGGGGTTTTCTATATGGAGTATTTCTATATGGAGTATGGAGTATTTCTATATGGAGTATTTCTATGGGGAGTATATGGAGTATGGAGTATTTCTATATGGAGTATTTCTATATGGGGTATTTCTATATGGGGTATTTCTATATGGAGTATTTCTATATGGGTATGGAGTATTTCTATATGGAGTATTTCTATATGGAGTATTTCTATATGGGGTATTTCTATATGGAGTATTTCTATATGGGGTATTTCTATATGGAGTATTTCTATATGGAGTATTTCTATATGGAGTATTTCTATATGGATGGAGTATTTCTATATGGAGTATTTCTATATGGATTTATTTCTATATGGTATTTCTATATGGGTATTTCTATATGAGTATTTCTATATGGAGTATTTCTATATGAGTATTTCTATATGGAGTATGGAGTATTTCTATATGGAGTATTTCTATATGGGTATTTCTATATGGGGTATTTTTCTATATGGGGTATTTCTATATGGGGTATTTCTATATGGAGTATTTCTATATGGAGTATGGAGTATTTCTATATGGGGTATTTCTATATGGGGTATTTCTATATGGGGTTTCTATATGGATATTTCTATATGGGGTATTTCTATATGGGGTATTTCTATATGGAGTATTTCTATATGGAGTATGGAGTATTTCTATATGGAGTATTTCTATATGGGGTATTTCTATATGGGGTTTCTATATGGAGTATTTCTATATGGAGTATGGAGTATTTCTATATGGGGTATTTCTATATGGAGTATTTCTATATGGAGTATTTCTATATGGAGTATTTCTATATGGAGTATTTCTATATGGGGTATTTCTATATGGAGTATTTCTATATGGAGTATTTCTATATGGGGTATTATTTCTATATGGGGTATTTCTATATGGAGTATTTCTATATGGAGTATTTCTATATGGAGTATTTCTATATGGAGTATTTCTATATGGAGTATGGAGTATTTCTAGTATTTCTATATGGAGTATTTCTATATGGGGTATTTCTATATGGGGTATTTCTATATGGGGTATGGAGTATTTCTATATGGGGTATTTCTATATGGGTATTTCTATATGGAGTATTTCTATATGGAGTATGGAGTATTTCTATATGGGGTATTTCTATATGGGGTATTTCTATATGGGGTATGGAGTATTTCTATATGGAGTATTTCTATATGGTATTTCTATATGGGGTATTTCTATATGGGGTATTTCTATATGGAGTATTTCTATATGGAGTATGGAGTATTTCTATATGGAGTATTTCTATATGGGGTATTTCTATATGGAGTATTTCTATATGGAGTATTTCTCTTTCTATATGGGGTATTTCTATATGGGGTATTTCTATATGGAGTATTTCTATATGGAGTATTATTTCTATATGGAGTATTTCTATGGAGTATTTCTATATGGAGTATTTCTATATGGAGTATTTCTATATGGAGTATTTCTTCTATATGGAGTATTTCTATATGGAGTATTTCTATATGGAGTATTTCTATATGGAGTATTTCTATATGGGAGTATTTCTATATGGAGTATTTCTATATGGATTTCTATATGGAGTATTTCTATATGGAGTATTTCTATATGGAGTATGGAGTATTTCTATATGGAGTATTTCTATATGGGGTATTTCTATATGGAGTATTTCTATATGGAGTATGGAGTATTTCTATATGGAGTATTTCTATATGGAGTATTTCTATATGAAGTATTTCTATATGGAGTATGGAGTATTTCTATATGGAGTATTTCTATATGGGGTATTTCTATATGGAGTATTTCTATATGGAGTATTTCTATATGGAGGGAGTATTTCTATATGGAGTATTTCTATATGGGTATTTCTATATGGAGTATTTCTATATGGAGTATTTCTATATGGGGTATTTCTATATGGAGTATTTCTATATGGGGTATTTCTATATGGGAGTATTTCTATATGGAGTATTTCTATATGGGGTATTTCTATATGGATGGAGTATTTCTATATGGATTTCTATATGGGGTATTTCTATATGGATTTCTATATGGTATTTCTATATGGAGTATGGAGTATTTCTATATGGGGTATTTCTATATGGAGTATTTCTATATGGGGTATTTCTATATGG
>NW_024604198.1:0-2813 GCF_018296145.1 Oncorhynchus tshawytscha | reverse complement strand
TACAGTGTTACTAAACTCACTCTACTACAGTGTTACTAAACTCACTCTACTACAGTGTTACTAAACTCACTCTACTACAGTGTTACTAAACTCACTCTACTACAGTGTTACTAAACTCACTCTACTACAGTGTTACTAAACTCACTCTACTACAGTGTTACTAAACTCACTCTACTACAGTGTTACTAAACTCACTTACTACAGTGTTATTACACACTCACTCTTGTTACAGTGGCGCCCGTGCCAGCCCTCCTACACAGGCACTTGTTGGGTTCCACACAGGTCCCATGGGCTCCACAGCTGGGCTCACAGACAGCTGCACACACACACACATTGTCAGGGACACATATTGTCAGACACACACACATCATCAGACACACATACATATTCTGACACATGATAACATGACTTTATGATACAAAACACAACATGGCACTGTCACATTCTTCCATACTACATGTCATGTGTTCCATTATATTCCTCAGTTCATCCTTCGAGGCGGGAGCCGTGTCCAGGGTGGGGTTAGACTTACCCTTGGAACACAGGTCGCCGTGGAAACCCTTGTCACATTTGCATTTGTTTTTCCCAGTGCATTTCCTCCGTTCCTGCAGGGCTGAGACATTTACCTGGGCGACACAGACACGGGACAGGCTCACATGTAGAGTACTCCTCATCTCTACTGTACAGTTAAACCCAAGGCCTCAGCCTACCGATTTGGCTAAAAAGAACATCTATATTTAACATGCTTTTTTTTTTTAAAGTCTAGGAATAGGATTCTTCTTGGCTCCGGGAAACTGTCCCAAGTTGATATAAATTATAATATTGTAGACGTACATTACTTTCGGTGTGGGAGACGGAATGGCATGTACTGTACATGCTTGTTTTAGACATTCTGTGGGTCAAACGATCAATTACCCCTGACTCCATCCCCCAGGGGTTTAATACAGGTGATCGTATATCCCAAATAGTACACTATTCCTGCTACTTAGTGCACTACTTTTGACCAGGGCCCTATGGGAATTAGGGTGCCTTTTTGGGACGCAAACGGAGGTAGAAATGGACAGTAAGAGAAGTGGAGGGTGAAACAGGAAATCAACCTCTTTTTAATAACACAGTTTCCCCGCTGAGAGCAGAGACGTCTGAGAGATTAGGTTAACGCCTCCATATTAGATCAACCTCTTCCTGAGTCTCACACATATCAATGACATTCATATATCCCTGGAGCACAGACAATCAGGGGGGACGCTAGGAAGAAAATAATGAGAGAGAGAGTGAGACACAGAGTGAGACACAGAGAGAGAGACAGAGAGAGAAACAGAGAGAGAAACAGAGAGAGAAACAGAGAGAGAGAAACAGAGAGAGAAACAGAGAGAGAAACAGAGAGAGAAACAGAGAGAGAAAGAGAGAGAGAGAGAGAGAGAGACAGAGAGAGAGACAGAGAGAGAGAGAGAGAGACAGAGAGAGAGACAGAGAGAGAAAGACAGAGAGAAAGACAGAGAGAAACAGAGAGAGAGAGAGAGAGAGACAGAGAGAGAGACAGAGAGAGAAAGACAGAGAGAAAGACAGAGAGAAACAGAGAGAGAGACAGAGAGAGAGAGAGAGAGAGACACACAGAGAGAGAAAGACAGAGAGTGAAAGAGTGAGAAAGAGAGACAGAGAGAGAGAGAGAGAGACAGAGAGAGAGAGAGAGAGAGAGAGAAAATAAGAAAGAAGTTCTCAGAGTTCTATCAAAGCCTGTTTCAACTTCACAGAGGCTTACTGCGATATCGTTTACCGTCAGAGGGCGGCATTAACTTTATGTTTGAAAAGTGGTTTGGATATCATTTCAGTCCCACATGGCACCCTATTCCCTACAGAGTGCACTAGTTTAGGGGACAAGGTGCCATTTGGGATGTATAAACTAGCTGTGTTTTAAGTCTTTACATTGTGTGGCGCTACACCGCCAGCCTGCCCTTCTGACTGGGAACTGGAGATCCCCAGCCTGCCCCCGCCCTTCTGACTGGGAACTGGAGATCACCAGCCTGCCCCCGCCCTTCTGACTGGGAACTGGAGATCACCCAGCCTGCCCCGCCCTTCTGACTGGGAACTGGAGATCACCCAGCCTGCCCTTCTGACTGGGAACTGGAGATCACCAGCCTGCCCCTGCCCTTCTGACTGGGAACTGGAGATCACCAGCCTGCCCCGCCCTTCTGACTGGGAACTGGAGATCACCAGCCTGCCCCGCCCTTCTGACTGGGAACTGGAGATCACCAGCCTGCCCCGCCCTTCTGACTGGGAACTGGAGATCACCAGCCTGCCCTGCCCTTCTGACTGGGAACTGGAGATCACCAGCCTGCCCCGCCCTTCTGACTGGGAACTGGAGATCACCAGCCTGCCCTTCTGACTGGGAACTGGAGATCACCAGCCTGCCCTTCTGACTGGGAACTGGAGATCACCAGCCTGCCCTTCTGACTGGGGACTGGAGATCACCAGCCTGGTCTTCTGACTGGGAACTGGAGATCACCAGCCTGCCCTTCTGACTGGGAACTGGAGATCACCAGCCTGCCCTTCTGACTGGGAACTGGAGATCACCAGCCTGCCCTTCTGACTGGGAACTGGACATCACCAGCCTGCCCTTCTGACTGGGAACTGGAGATCACCAGCCTGCCCTTCTGACTGGGAACTGGAGATCACCAGCTTGCCCTTCTGACTGGGAACTGGAGATCACCAGCTTGCCCTTCTGACTGGGAACTGGAGATCACCAGCCTGCCCTTCTGACTGGGAACTGGAGATCACCAGCTTGCCCTTCTGACTGGGAACTGGAGATCAATGAA
>NW_024604197.1:0-2813 GCF_018296145.1 Oncorhynchus tshawytscha | reverse complement strand
TTCAGTATGTATAGACTGCGTTTGGCCCATGCACACAAACACATATGTGTGTATATTCAGTATGTATAGACTGCGTTTGGCCCATGCACACAAACACATATCTGTGTATATTCAGTATGTATGGACTGTGTTTGGCCATGCACTAGGCACATATCATGTATATTCAATTATGTATAGACTACGTTGGCCCCATGCACACAAACACATATCTGTATATTCAGTATGTATAGACTACGTTGGCCCATGCACACAAACACATATCTCTGGCAGACTGACGGATTCTGGCGCCTGGGGGCATCAATCGACTGTAGGGGTTTATTGTGTTAGTGCACCTGAATGCCTGAAACACAGGCTGTTTAATGGGAGCGTCCTGTTGCTGTTGAGTTGTTGTTGGGTATTTGTGGAAATACAAAGGAATCAGTACATTGTGCTGTACTTCTTTTTATCAAGTATTTTAAATGATTTTGACTGAGCAAATGAATGATTGTTAACATAAAATACTCCCTAACAGCCTCATTTGGTTTAGATTGGCACAACTACATTGACACATTTAAAACACTTTTAGTTTAGTTTGATATTGTGATGTGGTTGGCAAACAGATCAGAACATCATTTTGTTATTTCCACAGTTATGTATTTCCTTTGGAGGACTAAAATAGGACAAAGGTCACAAACAACACCAGTTGGTGATACATGAACACATTTACAACTCTGAATGATTTTTAAGGTCATTTTCAGTACTCCTTCATTCCATGTGGACTGCATGTGGTGCTTCAGCAGAAACCAGTTCAACAAAATCACATCTGACGCCTTCCTTCCTAGACGAGACCTAGATATTGCAGAAATTAGTTTAGTTAATACATTCTTTATCATGGTTGGTTTTTGGTGGGAACTCCTGTATGGTTGTCAGAGATGATGATGGTTATTGGTTTGGTAAGACACTCTGTGGTTGTCAGGGAGATGAGGATGGTGGTTGGTTTGGTAAGACAGTCCTGTATGGTTGTCAGGGTGATGATGATGGTGGTTGGTTTGGTGGAGACACTGTGTGGTTGTCAGGATGATGAATGGTGGTTGGTTTGGTAAGACAGTCCTGTATGGTTGTCGGGGTGATGGTGATGGTGGTTGGTTTGGTAAGACACTGTGTGGTTGTCAGGGTGATGGTGATGGTGGTTGGTTTGGTAAGACAGTCCTGTATGGTTGTCAGGGGGTGATGATGATGGTGGTTGGTTTGGTAAGACACTGTGTGGTTGTCAGGTGATGATGATGGTGGTTGGTTTGGTAAGACACTGTATGGTTGTCAGGGTGATGATGCTGGTTTGGTTTGGTAAGACACTGTGGGTTGTCAGGGTGATGATGATGCTGGTTGGTTTGGTAAGACACTGTGTGGTTGTCAGGGTGATGATGATGGTGGTTGGTTTGGTAAGACACTGTATGGGTTGTCAGGGTGATGGTGATGGTGTTGGTTTGGTAAGACACTGTATGGTTGTCAGGGTGATGATGATGGTGGTTGGTTTGGTAAGACACTGTATGGTTGTCCGGGTGATGATGATGGTGGTTGGTTTGGTAAGACACTGTGTGGTTGTCAGGGTGATGATGATGGTGGTTGGTTTGGTAAGACACTGTGTGGTTGTCAGGGTGATGATGATGGTGGTTGGTTTGGTAAGACACTGTGTGGTTGTCAGGGTGAAGTGAGGACATGATGAAAGAAACACAGACATAGCTAGACATTAAGGTTTTATTACTTTAGAAATACGTGACATGGCCAATCAAAAGTTAAATTGCAGAGCACATGACAACTTTACATGTTTCAATGTTTGTTTTTTGGGGGGTAATTGGGATGCAACTCTAGTGTAAGTGGGTTTCCTTGTCACATCCTTAAAACACCTAACTGGCTAGAAACTCCAAACCCTGCAGAAACACCTAACCAGCTAGAAACTCCAAACCCTGCAAACCCTAACTGGCTAGAAACTCCAAACCCTGCAGAAACACCTAACTGGCTAGAAACTCCAAACCCTGCAGAAACACCTAACTGGCTAGAAACACCAAACCCTGCAGAAACACCTAACTGGCCACCAAACCCTGCAGAAACACCTAACTGGCTAGAAACTCCAAACCCTGCAGAAACACCTAACTGGCTAGAAACTCCAAACCCTGCAGAAACACCTAACTGGCTCTCCAAACCCTGCAGAAACACCTAACTGGCTAGAAACTCCAAACCCTGCAGAAACACCTAACCAGCTAGAAACACCAAACCCACCTAGAAACACAGAACCCTAAACATCTAGCCAGGCTGGAAACGCCTAGAAACACCTAAACATTTCAGACACCTAACCCCCTAGAAACACTTAACAAGCTAGAAACTACTAACCAGCTAAAGACACCTAACCCTCTAGAAACACCTAGCCCACCTAGAAACACCTAGCCCACCTAGAAACAACTAACCCACAAAAAACACATAAAGCAACTAGAAACACCTAAACCCATAGAAACACCTTGGTTGCTGGCTAGAAACACCTGACCCGGCTAGAAACAACTAACCAACCTAACACCCTAGAAACACCTAACCAACCTAGAAACATCTAACCCACCTAGAAACACCTAACCGACCTAGAACACCTAACACCCTAGAAACACTGAGCCCACCAAGAAAAACAAATTATTCACTTAGAAACACTTAACACCTTTAGAAAATACCCAACCCACTATTAGAAAAAATTCAACACACTTAGTAACACCTAACCCCTAAAAACACCTAACACTCTAGAAACACCTAACACACCTTAGAAACAAATCAACATATTTTTATTTGAGACT
>NW_024604196.1:0-2810 GCF_018296145.1 Oncorhynchus tshawytscha | reverse complement strand
CCTAGCCTTACCTCCTAAAACATGACCATTCACTGTGCTCCCCTAGCCTTACCTCCTCTAAAACATGACCATTCACTGTGCTCCCTAGCCTACCCTCCTCTAAAACATGACTATTCACTGTGTTTCCTTTAGTTTTATCATTTAAATATTACTATTCACTGTGCTCCTTAGTTTTACTAAAACATGACTATTCACTGTGCTCCCTAGCCTTACTACTAAAACATGACCATTCACTGTGCTTCCCTTTAGCCTTACCTCCTTTAGCTAAAACATGACCATTCACTGTGCTCCTTAGCCTTACCTCCTAAAACATGACCATTCACTGTGCTCCCTAGTTTTACGCTTAAACATGACCTTCACTGTGCTCCCTAAACATGACCATTCACTGTGCTCCCCTAGCCTTACCGTCCTTCTAAAACATGACCATTCACTGTGCTCCCTAGCCTTACCTCTAAACATGACATTCACTGTGCTCCTTTAGCCTTACCGACTATTCACTGTTTCCCTAAAACATGACCATTCACTGTGCTCCCTAGTTTTAAAACATGACTATTCATCACACAGCTTCCTAGCCTTAAAACATGACCATTCACTGTGCTCCCTAGCCTTACCGCCTTAAAACATGACTATTCACTGTGCCTAGCTTTACCGTTAAATATGACTATTCACTGTGCTAAAACATGACCATTCACTGTGTTTCCTTTAGTCTTACTCTCCTCTAAAACATGACTATTCACTGTGCTCCTAGCCTTACTCCTTAAACATGACCATTCACTGCTCCCTAGCCTTATCACTAAAACATGACCATTCACTGTGCTCCTTTAGTTTTACCGCTTTAAAATGACTATGACCAGTTCACTGTGCTCCTGCCTTAGTTCCTCTAAAATATGACTATTCACTGTGCCCCTAGCCTTACCTCCTCTAAAAACATTACCATTCACTGTGCTCCCTAGCCTTACCTCCTTAAAACATGACTAAACATTACCATTCACTGTGCTCCCTAGCCTTACCTCCTCTAAAACATTACCATTCACTGTGCTCCCTAGCCTTACTCCCTCTAAAACATTACCATTCACTGTGCTCCCTAGCTCTTACATTTAAAACATGACCATTCACTGTGCTTCCCTAGCCTTACTTCTAAACATGACTATTCATTGTGTTTCCCTAGTTTTACTTAAAATATTACTATTCACTGTGCTCTTAGTTTTACTTAAATATTGGCTATTCACTGTTTCCTTAGTTTTACTTCTAAAACATTACTCATTCACTGTGCTCCCTTTAGTTTCCATTTCCTTCTAAATATTACTTGTCATCAGGGTTCCCTTTAGTTTTACTCTCCTAAATATTACTTATTCACTGTGTTTCCTTTAGTTTTACTGGCTTCTAAATATGACTATTCACTGTGTTTCCCTTTAGTTTTACTCCTTTCTAAAATATGACTATCTACTCGTGTTTCCTTTAGTTTTACTTCCTAAACATGACTATTCACTGTGTTCCTTTTAGTATTACTGCTTAAACATGACTATTCACTGTGCTCCCTAGCCTTACCTGCTAAAACATGACCATTCACTGCTCCTTTTAGTTTTACCCCTAAAATATTGCCTTACTCTCTTACTGCTTCTAAAACATGACCATTCACTGCTCCTAGTTTGGCTGCCTTCTAAACATTACTATTCACTGTGTTCAGCTTAAAAATATGACTATTCACCAGCTCCTTTAGTTTTACCGCCTTCTAAACATGATTCATTCACTGTGCTCCCTAGCTTACCTCCTCTAAAACATGACCATTCACTGTGCTCCCCTAGCCTTTACGCTCTCTAAAACATGACCATTCACTGTGCTCCCTTTAGCCTTACCTCCTTAAAACATGACTATTCACTGTGCTCCCCTAGCCTTACTCTCCTCTAAACATGACTATTCACTGTGCTCCCTAGCCCTTTTAAAATATGACCATTCACTGTGCCTAGCTCTTACAGCTAAAACATGACTATTCACTGTGCTCCCTAGCTTTTACGCTAAACATGACCATTCACTGTGCTCTCTTTAGTTTTATCCTTTAAAATATGACTATTCACTGTGCTCCTTAGCTCTTACCGCCGAAATATGACCATTCACTGTGCTCCCTAGACCTTACCGCTCCTTATTTTACTCTTCCTAAATATGACTATATTCACTGTGCTCCCTAGCCTTACTCCTTCTAAACATGCATCCATTCACTGTGTTCCCTTTAGTTTTACTCTTTCTAAAATATGACTATTCACTGTGTTTCCCAGTTTTACTTCTAAATACACTATTCACTGTGTTTCCTTTACCTCCTCTAAAACATGACCATTCACTGTGCTCCCTAGCCTTACCTGCTCTAAAACATGACCATTCACTGTGCTCCCTAGCCTTACCGCCTCTAAAACATGACCATTCACTGTGCTCCCTAGCCTTACCTCCTCTAAAACATGACCATTCACTGTGCTCCCCTAGCCTTACCTCCTCTAAAACATGACCATTCACTGTGCTCCCCTAGCCTTACCTCCTCTAAAACATGACCATTCACTGTGCTCCCCTAGCCTTACCGCCTCTAAAACATGACCATTCACTGTGCTCCCCTAGCCTTACCGCCTCTAAAACATGACCATTCACTGTGCTCCCTAGCCTTACCTCCTCTAAAACATGACCATTCACTGTGCTCCCTAGCCTTACCTCCTCTAAAACATGACCATTCACTGTGCTCCCTAGCCTTACCTCCTCTAAAACATGACCATTCACTGTGCTCCCTAGCCTTACCTCCTCTAAAACATGACCATTCACTGTGCTCC
>NW_024604195.1:0-2809 GCF_018296145.1 Oncorhynchus tshawytscha | reverse complement strand
CTTTTTTCCCCTACTGTAGGCTACTACTCTGACAGTAGCCTACTACTCATCTGACTGTAGCCTAATACACTTCCAACTGTAGACTACTACTCTGACTGTTGCCTATTACTCTTCTACGGTAGCCTACTACTACTGATTGTAAAATGCTACTCTCCTACTGTAGCCTACTACCCTGACTGTAGACAAATACTCTTCCAACTGTAGCCTACTACTCTGAATGTAGCCTACTGCTCTTCGACCATAGCATACTACTCTCTGACTGTAGCAGGAAAGTCTGCTAGTGTAGCCAACTCCTCTGACTGTAGGCTACTGCTCTGAATGTAGCCTACTGCTCTCCGACCACAGCATACTACTCTCTGACTGCAGCCAAATACTCTATCTACTGCAGCATACGACTGACTGTAGCCTAAAACTCTTCCAACTTTAGCCTACTGGTCTGACTGTAGCAGAAAAGTCTGCTAGTGTAGCCAACTCCTCTGACTGTAGACTACTATTCTTCTATAGTAGCCTACTACTCTGACTGTAGCATACAACTCTCCTACTGTAGCCTACTACTCTGACTGTAGCCTACTACTTTCCCTACTGTAGGCTACTACTCTGACAGTAGCCTACTACTCATCTGACTGTAGCCTAATACACTTCCAACTGTAGACTACTACTCTGACTGTTGCCTATTACTCTTCTACGGTAGCCTACTACTACTGATTGTAAAATGCTACTCTCCTACTGTAGCCTACTACCCTGACTGTAGACAAATACTCTTCCAACTGTAGCCTACTACTCTGAATGTAGCCTACTGCTCTTCGACCATAGCATACTACTCTCTGACTGTAGCAGGAAAGTCTGCTAGTGTAGCCAACTCCTCTGACTGTAGGCTACTGCTCTGAATGTAGCCTACTGCTCTCCGACCACAGCATACTACTCTCTGACTGCAGCCAAATACTCTATCTACTGCAGCATACGACTGACTGTAGCCTAAAACTCTTCCAACTTTAGCCTACTGGTCTGACTGTAGCAGAAAAGTCTGCTAGTGTAGCCAACTCCTCTGACTGTAGACTACTATTCTTCTATAGTAGCCTACTACTCTGACTGTAGCCTACTACTCTCCCTACTGTAGGCTACAAGTCTGACTGTAGCCTAATACTCTTCCAACTGTAGCCTTCGACTATGACTGCAGACAACTCCTCTACTGTAGCCTAATACTCTTCTACTGTAGCATACTACTCTGACAGTAGACTACTACTCTCCTACTGTAGCCTGCTACTATGAATGTAGCCTATTACTCTGAAAGCAGTCTAATACTCTCCTACTGTAGCCTAATACTCTTCTACTGTAGTCTACTACTACTGACTGTAGACCATGCCACTCTCCTACTGTAGCCTAATACTTCTATCTACTGCAGCATATGACTGACTGCTAGCCTGAAACTTCATCAAACGTACTGGGACTACTAGCTGACTGTAGTCATACTATCTACTGTAGCACTACTCTGACTGAACCTAATACTCTGCTTACTGTAGCCTGCTATCTGACTGTAGCCTAAACACTGCTTACTGTGGCCTACTACGTCTGACTATGCCTAATACTCTTCTACTGTAGCCTACTACTCTGACTGTAGCCTACAACTCTCCTACTGTAGCCTACAACTCTCCTACTGTAGCCTACAACTCTCCTACTGTAGCCTACTACTCTCCTACTGTAGCCTACAACTCTCCTACTGTAGCCTACAACTCTCCTACTGTAGCCTACTACTCTGCCTGTAGCCTAATACTCTCCTACTGTAGCCTACTACTCTGCCTGTAGCTTAATACTCTCCTACTGTAGCCTACTACTCTGCCTGTAGCTTAATACTCTCCTACTGTAGCCTACTACTCTGACTGTAGCCTAATACTCTCCTACTGTAGCCTACTACTCTGCCTGTAGCCTAATACTCTCCTACTGTAGCCTACTACTCTGACTGTAGGCTACTACTCTCCTACTGTAGCCTACTACTCTGACTGTGGCTAATACTCTCCTACTGTAGCATACTACTCTGCCTGTAGCTGCTAACTCTGCTACTGTAGCCTACTACTCTGACTGTAGCCTACTACTCTGACTGTAGCCTACTACTCTCCTACTGTAGCCTACTACTCTGACTGTAGCTTAATACTCTCCTACTGTAGCCATACTACTCTGACTGTAGCATAATACTCTCCTACTGTAGCCTACTACTCTGACTGTAGCCTACATACTCTCCTACTGTAGCCTACTACTCTGACTGTAGCTTAGTACTCTCCTACTGTAGCCTACTACTCTGCCTGTAGCATACTACTCTCCTACTGTAGCCTACGACTCTGACTGTAGCCTCACTACTCTGACTGTAGCCTAATACTCTCTGACTGTAGCCTACTACTCTGACTGTAGCCTAATACTCTCCTACTGTAGCCTACTACTCTGCACTGTAGCATACATACTCTCCTACTGTAGCCTACTACTCTGACTGTAGCCTAATACTCTCGACTGTAGCCTACTACTCTGACTGTAGCATACTCTCCTACTGTAGCCTTCTACTCTGACTGTAGCCTACTACTCTCCTACTGTAGCCTACTACTCTGACTGTAGCCTACTACTCTTTGACAGTAGCCTACTACTCATCTGACTGTAGCCTAATACACTTCCAACTGTAGACTACTACTCTGACTGTAGCCTACTACTCTCCTACTGTAGCCTACTACTCTGACTGTAGCTTAATACTCTCCTACTGTAGCCTACTATCTCTGCCTGTAGCATACAACTCTCCTACTGTAGCCTACTACTCTGACTGTAGCCT
>NW_024604194.1:0-2808 GCF_018296145.1 Oncorhynchus tshawytscha | reverse complement strand
CTGGCACTATAAATGTTTCCTAAGAGATGTGACTGCCTGTTGTCTGTTGTACCATAACTACCTGGCACTATAAATGTTTCCTAAGAGATGTGACTGCCTGTTGTCTGTTGTACCATAACTACCTGGCACTATAAATGTTTCCTAAGAGATGTGACTGCCCGTTGTCTGTTGTACCATAACTACCTGGCACTATAAATGTTTCCTAAGAGATGTGACTGCCTGTTGTCTGTTGTACCATAACTACCTGGCACTATAAATGTTTCCTAAGAGATGTGACTGCCTGTTGTCTGTTGTACCATAACTACCTGGCACTATAAATGTTTCCTAAGAGATGTGACTGCCTGTTGTCTGTTGTACCATAACTACCTGGCACTATAAATGTTTCCTAAGAGATGTGACTGCCTGTTGTCTGTTGTACCATAACTACCTGGCACTATAAATGTTTCCTAAGAGATGTGACTGCCTGTTGTCTGTTGTACCATAACTACCTGGCACTATAAATGTTTCCTAAGAGATGTGACTGCCTGTTGTCTGTTGTACCATAACTACCTGGCACTATAAATGTTTCCTAAGAGATGTGACTGCCCGTTGTCTGTTGTACCATAACTACCTGGCACTATAAATGTTTCCTAAGAGTTGTGACTGCCCATGTCTGTTGTGACCATAACTAGCTGGCACTATAAATGTTTCCTAAGAGATGTGACTGCCTGTTGTCTGTTGTACCATAACTACCTGGCACTATAAATGTTTCCTAAGAGATGTGACTGCCTGTTGTCTGTTGTACCATAACTACCTGGCACTATAAATGTTTCCTAAGAGATGTGACTGCCTGTTGTCTGTTGTACCATAACTACCTGGCACTATAAATGTTTCCTAAGAGATGTGACTGCCTGTTGTCTGTTGTACCATAACTACCTGGCACTATAAATGTTTCCTAAGAGATGTGACTGCCTGTTGTCTGTTGTACCATAACTACCTGGCACTATAAATGTTTCCTAAGAGATGTGACTGCCTGTTGTCTGTTGTACCATAACTACCTGGCACTATAAATGTTTCCTAAGAGATGTGACTGCCTGTTGTCTGTTGTACCATAACTACCTGGCACTATAAATGTTTCCTAAGAGATGTGACTGCCTGTTGTCTGTTGTACCATAACTACCTGGCACTATAAATGTTTCCTAAGAGATGTGACTGCCTGTTGTCTGTTGTACCATAACTACCTGGCACTATAAATGTTTCCTAAGAGATGTGACTGCCTGTTGTCTGTTGTACCATAACTACCTGGCACTCATAAATGTTTCCTAAGAGATGTGACTGCCCATGTCTGTTGTGACCATAACTACCTGGCACTATAAATGTTTCCTAAGAGATGTGACTGCCTGTTGTCTGTTGTACCATAACTACCTGGCACTATAAATGTTTCCTAAGAGATGTGACTGCCTGTTGTCTGTTGTACCATAACTACCTGGCACTATAAATGTTTCCTAAGAGATGTGACTGCCTGTTGTCTGTTGTACCATAACTACCTGGCACTATAAATGTTTCCTAAGAGATGTGACTGCCCTGTTGTCTGTTGTACCATAACTACCTGGCACTATAAATGTTTCCTAAGAGATGTGACTGCCTGTTGTCTGTTGTACCATAACTACCTGGCACTATAAATGTTTCCTAAGAGATGTGACTGCCTGTTGTCTGTTGTACCATAACTACCTGGCACTATAAATGTTTCCTAAGAGATGTGACTGCCTGTTGTCTGTTGTACCATAACTACCTGGCACTATAAATGTTTCCTAAGAGATGTGACTGCCTGTTGTCTGTTGTACCATAACTACCTGGCACTATAAATGTTTCCTAAGAGATGTGACTGCCTGTTGTCTGTTGTACCATAACTACCTGGCACTATAAATGTTTCCTAAGAGATGTGACTGCCTGTTGTCTGTTGTACCATAACTACCTGGCACTATAAATGTTTCCTAAGAGATGTGACTGCCCTGTTGTCTGTTGTACCATAACTACCTGGCACTATAAATGTTTCCTAAGAGATGTGACTGCCTGTTGTCTGTTGTACCATAACTACCTGGCACTATAAATGTTTCCTAAGAGATGTGACTGCCTGTTGTCTGTTGTACCATAACTACCTGGCACTATAAATGTTTCCTAAGAGATGTGACTGCCTGTTGTCTGTTGTACCATAACTACCTGGCACTATAAATGTTTCCTAAGAGATGTGACTGCCTGTTGTCTGTTGTACCATAACTACCTGGCACTATAAATGTTTCCTAAGAGATGTGACTGCCTGTTGTCTGTTGTACCATAACTACCTGGCACTATAAATGTTTCCTAAGAGATGTGACTGCCTGTTGTCTGTTGTACCATAACTACCTGGCACTATAAATGTTTCCTAAGAGATGTGACTGCCTGTTGTCTGTTGTACCATAACTACCTGGCACTATAAATGTTTCCTAAGAGATGTGACTGCCTGTTGTCTGTTGTACCATAACTACCTGGCACTATAAATGTTTCCTAAGAGATGTGACTGCCCATGTCTGTTGTACCATAACTACCTGGCACTCCAAATGTTTCCTTAGAGATGTGACTGCCCATGTCTGTTGTGACCATAACTAGCTGGCACTATAAATGTTTCCTAAGAGATGTGACTGCCTGTTGTCTGTTGTACCATAACTACCTGGCACTATAAATGTTTCCTAAGAGATGTGACTGCCTGTTGTCTGTTGTACCATAACTACCTGGCACTATAAATGTTTCCTAAGAGATGTGACTGCCTGTTGTCTGTTGTACCATAACTAC
>NW_024604193.1:0-2803 GCF_018296145.1 Oncorhynchus tshawytscha | reverse complement strand
GAGGGGGTGTGGTATATGGCCAATATACCATGGCTAAGAGGGCTGTTCTTAGGCACGACGCATTGCGGAGTGCTCTGATCAGCCTCCTCCTTTTCAGCTATGGTAGTTGGGGATACTTGTTCGTTATTACTGCATTGCCTACACCAAACCATTACACTTCATTAACATCTATAACTATGTATGTGACCATTACAATTTGATTTGATTGATTTGATTTGATTTGGTATATAGGTCATATACCACACCCCCTGAGGTGCCTTATTGCTATTATAAACTGGTTACCAATGTAATTAGAGCAGTAAAAAGAAATGTTGTGTCATACACCTGTAGAATACCACGGTTATCAGATAATCAGCGTTCAGGGCTCGAATCACCCAGTTTATAATATCAATGTTGACTTTGCTGCTGTCCCATCTAGTGGTAACCGCTCTGCCTCAAGACAAGATTAATCCCAATAAACATCAACCTGCGTTCAGCTCTCCCTAGCAAGCCCCATGTGATATACTGTATCTTCTCTATTCTACTTAATAAAGCCCTGATTAGATTAAACTAAATAGTACTCTGAAAAGAACGACTGCACCAATGATGCTGAACACTGGTCGCCTTGGTTTTATTTTTCAGGCTGAACACTAAACAATTGCATGTTGAGCCTCACTAAATCTCTCTTGATCTGTCTAATAACATAGATTTCACCCTAAGATTTTATCAACACAATTTTCCAACAATCGTATTGATTAGTTAGGCCCAATGCTGCCCCATCTCCAGTAATAATAAGGTCATGGAAAAATGGTGTCTTGGAAAATGAAACACATGAAGGAAATGATGAAAGGTGTACTCCCCTATGTATCAGTTTCCTCCTTTGGGTTTGCCTTGTGTCTAATTTTAGAGATTGAGATTGCCTTGCATCACTGGTGCAGTCAGACATGCAGGAATCACCTGGTAATAGATCAGAGATGTTCCTGCTAGCTTCATCCCTCTGAGACACCTGTCAACAGTCAGTGCCCACCTCCAGTCGCTGCTCCTGTATATGAAGACTTTTTTACTGCCCGTGGCCATGCTGTGGTTTGGTTGGGAGACTCCAGACTGATACAAATGAGGCAGGATGCAGGGGATACCTCCAGATGAGGTCGATTAGGGGTCCTGAGACACTCACTCCTCTGTCCTTAAATGTCCCAGTCAGACAGTTATAATATATACATATAATGTATCTTATATCTAAAGTATGTCTCATACAGCGATGGAGAATATTTATTTGGGGGTATTGATCTATCTGATCAAGTTGCGTAAAATGTGTAGGCATTTGTTTTCAACTTTAGCAGTAGCCTGCTTTGTAGTTGTACAGTATTCTATGTTCAGTGTTTTTCTTTTCTATGAGGAATATGGCTGTGGGTCGGATGTATTACTGCAGTCCTCTCAAAGCTAACCCCAGCAGGTCACTACACTGCAGTCCTCTCAAAGCTAACCCCAGCAGGTCACTACACTGCAGTCCTCTCAAAGCTAACCCCAGCAGGTCACTACACTGCAGTCCTCTCAAAGCTCTCACTACACTGCAGTAAAGCCCCCAGCAGGTCACTACACTGCAGTCCTCTCAAAGCTAACCCCAGCAGGTCACTACACTGCAGTCCTCTCAAAGCTAACCCCAGCAGGTCACTACACTGCAGTCCTCTCAAAGCTAACCCCAGCAGGTCACTACACTGCAGTCCTCTCAAAGCTAACCCCAAAGGTCACTACACTGCAGTCCTCTCACAGTGTGTTCAGCACAGAGTCACTGGGAGACAGACTTTCAAAGAAATCCGAGCACAATCCGTGTTCGGTATCATCTATGAAGAACAGGTGGCAGAAAAAATGCTTGAAAAGAGCGGCCATGATCTGTGGAGTGTAGGTGTATGAATTAAATAGGAGCTGACTCATGGTTACTTATTCAGCTCCAGACCAGAGTCGTACTCTGCTCTTGCTGCTCCCAGCAGCTGTGACACTCTGTGGCATGTTTGTTCCAGCTGAGATCCCCGTCAGTGTGTCAAATGTCAAGATGAATAGGAGCGCTGCATGAGTCACACCATCCTCTGCCTCCCTGCCTTGAACTCGGTCACTGGGGGTACTTTAGTGACACTATGGAGAAGTCTCTCTTTCTCCTCCCTTTTAAAAACACACACGTTCCCCACACTGTGAACTGGAAAGTAAAGGAGTTCATGGAGCCGGACCCGGATCAGGAGATCAGGAAAACTCTCTGGAGACTCTCTGGAGATCAAAGAGATTCCAATGAATGGACCACACAAAAGGGTTTCATTACATTGATCATTGGATAAGCCTTACATTGATCATTGGATAAATACCTTACATTGATCAGTGGAGCATTACAAAGTCTCAATGTGGTCCTGTCTTTCACATAACCCAGAAATAAAGGCTAACATTTATTTTGTGGAGAATAAAAGTCTCCGTGGCTGAACTGGTTCACATTCAGGATCATGGGCGGTAATGCGGTTAGATGTAAAGAGATAAACCACAGATCAGGAAATGGCATCATAAAGTAATCCAGAAATCGAACATGGAATGAACAGCTAATAGTTCTAGGGGTTTTCACTGGACTCGGTGAGTCTGTAGAGTGCAGGGCCAAACACATGCTTGGACAATGTGACAGCATTCACAGCTAGAATGTGTTGATGTGTTTACTCCTCATAAACTGTTGAAAAAAAGGGAATGGGTACAATGTGGAAGAAAACGAGGAGAGATAGAAAGAAGATGAGAGAGATAGAAAGAAGACGAGGGAGAGACAGAAGACGAGGGAGAGATAGATGGAAGACGA
>NW_024604192.1:0-2800 GCF_018296145.1 Oncorhynchus tshawytscha | reverse complement strand
GGGTTAGGGTTAGGGTTAGGGTTAGGGTTAGGGTTAGGGTTAGGGTTAGGGTTAGGGTTAGGGTTAGGGTTAGGGTTAGGGTTAGGGGTTAGGGGTTAGGGGTTAGGGTTAGGGTTAGGGTTAGGGTTAGGGTTAGGGTTAGGGTTAGGGTTAGGGTTAGGGTTAGGGTTAGGGGTTAGGGTTAGGGTTAGGGTTAGGGTTAGGGTTAGGGTTAGGGTTAGGGGTTAGGGTTAGGGTTAGGGTTAGGGTTAGGGTTAGGGTTAGGGTTAGGGTTAGGGTTAGGGTTAGGGTTAGGGGTTAGGGTTAGGGTTAGGGTTAGGGTTAGGGGTTAGGGTTAGGGTTAGGGTTAGGGTTAGGGTTAGGGGTTAGGGTTAGGGTTAGGGTTAGGGTTAGGGTTAGGGTTAGGGTTAGGGTTAGGGTTAGGGTTAGGGGTTAGGGTTAGGGTTAGGGTTAGGGGTTAGGGTTAGGGTTAGGGTTAGGGTTAGGGTTAGGGTTAGGGTTAGGGTTAGGGTTAGGGTTAGGGTTAGGGTTAGGGTTAGGGTTAGGGTTAGGGTTAGGTCTAGTTTTGAGTCGGTTGATCCACTTCCATCTCTGACACGTGGAAACCGGAGGGGGGAAGGGAGGGGGTGCACTCCACACATATGCGCGCGGTCCGGGTGGGTCCGGGCGCGGCCGGCCAAAGTTGTAGACCCCATGGTTGCCCACTTGTAGATTAACCCGTTGGTTGGGTTAAAAAACTGTCTGTCAGTAGGTTTTAGGTTTAGGTATAGTTTTTTAGAGTGGTTAAGGTTAGGGTTAGGGTTAGGGTAAGGTATAGTGTTTTAAGGTTAGGTTTTAGGTAGGTCTGTCAACTCAACTTAGGATCAGGCAAAGCCCTTGAGTTGCGTACCTTATGCAGGTCCGGTCCTCGGTTGGTTGCCATGTGTCCATGTCGAGTGGTATGGTCATGATGACTAGGTCCGCTATGTCAACGGAAGTGGAAAGCATAGTGCAACCAAGGAGTTTACTCTCTTTCGGATCCTTCTTTTTTAGCTCCATGTTGTCTATGTATTCACTTCAGTGTTCGTCAGTCTTTGGTCCTGGATGTTTTCAATCATGTGTGTAATTAGGAGTTATTCCCTTCCAGGATCCTAATTCCAAATCAACCCATGTCTAGTCAAATCCAGCTGGTCTGTTGTGGGTATACTCGGCGTAGGATCAGGCAAAACCATCGAGTTGCGTACCTTGTGCAGGTCCGGGCCTCAGTCGGTTGCCATGTGTCCCTGTCAAGTGGTCAGTCTTTGAACTACCAGTGGTTTGAGCAGACAAAAACCAGAAGGCGAACCCTCTATACGGCTGTCATGCATCCGCCCCTGGAGTCTCGTCCTGTGTTTCGGTCAGTGTATGGAGGGTTTAGAAACCGGCAAACCTTCTCTGGCTTACGTATGAAACGTCCGGCAGTAGTAGAAGTTAATTGGGTGTTTCCATCCCCACCATCTCAGTCGTAGGTAATTCAGTGGTTTTGGGTGATAGTGACCAGTGGAGTTACTCCCTTCCAGGATCGTAACGTTTCCAGAGGTATATCCTTCCTAGACAGTGAATTTGTTCGTAGTCTAGGTCAAAAAAAGTGGATCGGTTGTCCAGGCTAAGTACGGCGGGGTAAGGGATCCCACCATGGGAAATTATTCCGTGGGACCCAATTCTCCGCCAGACGTTATCTGGGCACCCCAGGGATTACACGGCCGACGCGAGTCCTCCAGCCGCAGCGCCCAACCCGAAAGCCCCTCTTTTCGAGGACTTAACTGCCCCAACCCGCTAGGACCACCCACGCGCTACTGAACATACTGCCAATCCAATTCTAAACTGGGGTAGATAGTCGTCCAGCGCGTTACGTGAGTCTCCCGTGTGTAAAGGGGCTGGGAGGGTTGAGCCGATTGGTCTGCCAACAGAACCCCGAGAGGTCCCGAAGGAGTCCGGTCTATCCATATCCTCCTGTCTTCTTGCTTGGTGTATGGAAGGGCCTAATTGCTTAGGGTTTACTCGCTGCGGGGGAGTCGCCAAGGTCGGGGTCCCCAGAGTTGTTGGAGAAAAAGGGTTCTCGTCCGTTGGGGGTGTTGGTGGGTTTCTCCAAAAGATTTTTTAGAAGAATGGTAGGTTGGTGAAGGTTTTTTTTGTTAAAATTTAGTCTATTTGTGTTCTATTTTATTGTTTCTTTCCGTCAAGGGTCCATGGTCATGGTAACTCTTACTTCCAGAAACAAAAAAAGAAAAAATCATATGAATAATATTTTTATTTTTATTTTTTTTGAGAGTCCGTGGTCACGGTGACTCTATAGTGCTAGTAAGGTGGCTGAGGAAAGCATTATTGAGAGTCCATGGTCATGGTAACTCTATGGTGCTAGTAAAGTAGCTAAAAGAAAGTTGTATTGAGAGTCCATGGTCATGGTAACTCTATGGTGCTATTGGAGGTCTATTTTTGTGGTCTTAATGACCCCCTGTCTTTTGTATGGGATGTGGGGTGTGTAAGGTGCAGGTGCAGTGTATGTCCGGTTTCTAGTTTTGAGTCGGTTGATCCACTTCCATCTCTGACACGTGGAAACCGGAGGGGGGAAGGGAGGGGTTCCACTCCACATCATATACGCGCGGGTCGGAGGGTACGGGCGCGGCCGGCCAAAGTTGTAGGCCCCATGGTCGCCCACTTGTAGATTAACCCGTTGGTTGGGTTAAAGGACTGTCTGTCTGTAGGGTTAGGGTTAGGTATGGTTTTGGAATGGTTAAGGTTAGGGTTAAGTTTAGGTATGGGTTTAGGGATGGTTAAGGTT
>NW_024604191.1:0-2793 GCF_018296145.1 Oncorhynchus tshawytscha | reverse complement strand
GCAGACCAGGTAGATGTACTGTCTCTAAAATATTATTACAGACCAGCTAGATCTACTGTCTCTATTGTATTATGACAGACCAGCTAGATGTACTGTCTCTATTGTATTATGACAGATCAGCTAGATCTACTGTCTCTATTATATTATGACAGACCAGCTAGATCTACTGTCTCTATTATATTATGACAGACCAGCTAGATCTACTGTCTCTATTATATTATGACAGACCAGCTAGATCTACTGTCTCTATTATATTATGACAGACCAGCTAGATCTACTGTCTCTATTATATTATGACAGACCAGCTAGATCTACTGTCTCTATTATAAAATGACAGACCAGGTAGATCTACTGTCTCTATTATATTATGACAGACCAGGTACATATACTGTCTCTATTATGACAGACCAGGTAGATCTACTGTCTCTATTGTATTATGACAGACCAGCTAGATCTACTGTCTCTATGTCTCTATTATATTATAACAGACCAGCTAGATCTACTGTCTCTATTATATTATGACAGACCAGTTAGATATACTGTCTCTATTGTATTATGACAGACCAGCGAAATATACTGTCTCTATTATAATATGACAGACCAGCTAGATATTATGACAGACCAGCTACTACTCTCTATTATATATTATGACAGACCAGCTAGATCTACTGTTTCTATTATATTATGACAGACCAGCTATATCTACTGTCTCTATTATATTATGACAGACCAGGTAGATCTACTGTCTCTATTATATTATGACAGACCAGCTAGATCTACTGTCTCTATTGTATGACATACCAGCTAGATCTACAGTCTCTATTATATTATGACAGACCAGCTAGATCAACTGTCTCTATTATATTATGATAGACCAGCTAGATCTACTGTCTCTATTATATTATGACAGACCAGGTAGATCTACTGTCTCTAAAATATTATGACAGACCAGCTAGATCTACTGTCTCTATTGTATTATGACAGACCAGCTAGATCTACTGTTTCTATTATATTATGACAGACCAGCTAGATCTACTGTCTCTATTATATTATGACAGACCAGCTAGATCTACTGTCTCTATTATATTATGACAGACCAGCTAGATCTACTGTCTCTATTATATTATGACAGACCAGCTAGATCTACTGTCTCTATTATTATGACAGACCAGGTAGATCTACTGTCTATATTGTATTATGACAGACCAGGTAGATCTACTGTCTCTATTATATTATGACAGACCAGCTAGATCTACTGTCTCTATTATATTATGACAGACCAGCTAGATCTACTGTTTTATTATATTATGACAGACCAGCTAGATCTACTGTCTCTATTATATTATGACAGACCAGCTAGATCTACTGTCTCTATTATATTATGACAGACCAGCTAGATCTACTGTCTCTATTATATTATGACTGTCTACTGTTCTATTATATTATGACAGACCAGCTAGATCTACTGTCTCTATTATATTATGACAGACCAGCTAGATCTACTGTCTCTATTATATTATATTATGACAGACCAGCTAGATCTACTGTCTCTATTATATTATGACAGACCAGCTAGATCTACTGTCTCTATTATATTATGACAGACCAGCTAGATCTACTGTCTCTATTATATTATGACAGACCAGCTAGATCTACTGTCTCTATTATATTATGACAGACCAGCTAGATCTACTGTCTCTATTATATTATGACAGACCAGCTAGATCTACTGTCTCTATTATATTATGACAGACCAGCTAGATCTACTGTCTCTATTATATTATGATTATATTATGACAGACCAGGTAGATCTACTGTCTCTATTATATTATGACAGACCAGCTAGATCTACTGTCTCTATTATATTATGACAGACCAGCTAGATCTACTGTCTCTATTATATTATGACAGACCAGCTAGATCTACTGTCTCTATTATATTATGACAGACCAGCTAGATCTACTGTCTCTATTATATTATGACAGACCAGCTAGATCTACTGTCTCTACTGTCCAGCTAGATCTACTGTCTCTATTATATTATGACAGACCAGCTAGATCTACTGTCTCTATTATATTATGACAGACCAGCTAGATCTACTGTCTCTATTATATAATGACAGACCAGCTAGATCTACTGTCTCTATTATATTATGACAGACCAGCTAGATCTACTGTCTCTATTATATAATGACAGACCAGCTAGATCTACTGTCTCTATTATATTATGACAGACCAGCTAGATCTACTGTCTCTATTATATTATGACAGACCAGGTAGATCTACTGTCTCTATGATATAATGACAGACCAGCTAGATCTACTGTCTCTATTATATTATGACAGACCAGCTAGATATACTGTCTCTATTATATTATGACAGACCAGCTAGATCAACTGTCTCTATTATATTATGATAGACCAGCTAGATCTACTGTCTCTATTATATTATGACAGACCAGGTAGATCTACTGTCTCTAAAATATTATGACAGACCAGCTAGATCTACTGTCTCTATTGTATTATGACAGACCAGCTAGATCTACTGTTTCTATTATATTATGACAGACCAGCTATATCTACTGTGTCTATTATATTATGACAGACCAGCTAGATCTACTGTCTCTATGTCTCTATTATATTATGACAGACCAGCTAGATCTACTGTCTCTATTATATTATGACAGACCAGTCTCTAGATCTACTGTCTCTAAAATGTTATGACAGACCAGGTAGATCTACTGTCTATATTGTATTATAACAGACCAGGTAGATCTACTGTCTCTAAAATATTA
>NW_024604190.1:0-2792 GCF_018296145.1 Oncorhynchus tshawytscha | reverse complement strand
CATGCAGCCTTGTCGTACGACAACCTACTGTCATTTAACAATAACAAGCAACTTTCCTGTAACACTGATGTCAAAATGTCAGATGAAAAAGCAAGACATTACTTACTTTCAGAGGAGCAGCGTAGCACACACCATTGAGGACCACAAACAAAGCTGATGGACCCTGGATCATTGTTACTCTAACTTCTGCGACGCATATAAGGCCCTGCCCCGCCCCCCTTTCGGAAAAGCTGACCACGACTCCATTTTGTTGATCCCTGCCTACAGACAGAAACTAAAACAAGAAGCTCCCACGCTGAGGTCTGTCCAACGCTGGTCCGACCAAGCTGACTCCACACTCCAAGACTGCTTCCATCACGTGGACTGGGAGATGTTTCGTATTGCGTCAGACAACAACATTGACGAATACGCTGATACGGTGTGCGAGTTCATTAGAACGTGCGTTGAAGATGTCGTTCCCATAGCAACGATTAAAACATTCCCTAACCAGAAACCGTGGATTGATGGCAGCATTCGTGTGAAACTGAAGGCACGAACCACTGCTTTTAATCAGGGCAAGGTGTCTGGTAACATGGCTGAATACAAACAGTGCAGCTATTCCCTCCGCAAGGCTATCAAACAAGCTAAGCGCCAGTACAGAGACAAAGTAGAATCTCAATTCAACGGCTCAGACACAAGAGGTATGTGGCAGGGTCTACAGTCAATCACGGACTACAGGAAGAAACCCAGCCCAGTCACGGACCAGGATGTCTTGCTCCCAGGCAGACTAAATAACTTTTTTGCCCGCTTTGAGGACAATACAGTGCCACTGACACGGCCTGCAACGGAAACATGCGGTCTCTCCTTCACTGCAGCCGAAGTGAGTAAGACATTTAAACGTGTTAACCCTCGCAAGGCTGCAGGCCCAGACGGCATCCCCCAGCCGCGCCCTCAGAGCATGCGCAGACCAGCTGGCCGGTGTGTTTACGGACATATTCAATCAATCCCTATACCAGTCTGCTGTTCCCACATGCTTCAAGAGGGCCACCATTGTTCCTGTTCCCAAGAAAGCTAAGGTAACTGAGCTAAACGACTACCGCCCCGTAGCACTCACATCCGTCATCATGAAGTGCTTTGAGAGACTAGTCAAGGACCATATCACCTCCACCCTACCTGACACCCTTGACCCACTCCAATTTGCTTACCGCCCAAATAGGTCCACAGACGATGCAATCTCAACCACACTGCACACTGCCCTAACCCATCTGGACAAGAGGAATACCTATGTGAGAATGCTGTTCATCGACTACAGCTCGGCATTCAACACCATAGTACCCTCCAAGCTCGTCATCAAGCTCGAGACCCTGGGTCTCGACCCCGCCCTGTGCAACTGGGTACTGGACTTCCTGACGGGCCGCCCCCAGGTGGTGAGGGTAGGCAACAACATCTCCTCCCCGCTGATCCTCAACACTGGGGGCCCCACAAGGGTGCGTTCTGAGCCCTCTCCTGTACTCCCTGTTCACCCACGACTGCGTGGCCATGCACGCCTCCAACTCAATCATCAAGTTTGCGGACGACACAACAGTGGTAGGCTTGATTACCAACAACGACGAGACGGCCTACAGGGAGGAGGTGAGGGCCCTCGGAGTGTGGTGTCAGGAAAATAACCTCACACTCAACGTCAACAAAACTAAGGAGATGATTGTGGACTTCAGGAAACAGCAGAGGGAACACCCCCCCCATCCACATCGATGGAACAGTAGTGGAGAGGGTAGCAAGTTTTAAGTTCCTCGGCATACACATCACAGACAAACTGAATTGGTCCACTCACACAGACAGCATCGTGAGGAAGGCGCAGCAGCGCCTCTTCAACCTCAGGAGGCTGAAGAAATTCGGCTTGTCACCAAAAGCACTCACAAACTTCTACAGATGCACAATCGAGAGCATCCTGGCGGGCTGTATCACCGCCTGGTATGGCAACTGCACCGCCCTCAACCGTAAGGCTCTCCAGAGGGTAGTGAGGTCTGCACAACGCATCACCGGGGGCAAACTACCTGCCTTCCAGGACACCTACACCACCCGATGCTACAGGAAGGCCATAAAGATCATCAAGGACATCAACCACCCGAGCCACTGCCTGTTCACCCCGCTGCCATCCAGAAGGCGAGGTCAGTACAGGTGCATCAAAGCTGGGACCGAGAGACTGAAAAACAGCTTCTATCTCAAGGCCATCAGACTGTTAAACAGCCACCACTAACATTGAGTGGCTACTGCCAACACACTGTCAATGACACTGACTCTACTCCAGCCACTTTAATCATGGGAATCGATGGGAAATGATGTAAATATATCACTAGCCACTTTAAACAATGCTACCTTATATAATGTTACTTACCCTACATTGTTCATCTCATATGCATACGTTGATACTGTACTCTATATCATCGACTGCATCCTTATGTAATACATGTATCACTAGCCACTTTAACTATGCCACTTGGTTTACATACTTATCTCATATGTATATACTGTACTCGATATCATCTACTGTATCTTGCCTATGCTGCTCTGTACCATCACTCATTCATATATCCTTATGTACATATTCTTTATCCCCTTACACTGTGTATGACAGTAGTTTTTTTTGGAATTGTTAGTTAGATTACTTGCTCGTTATTACTGCATTGTCGGAACTAGAAGCACAAGCATTTCGCTACACTCGCATTAACATCTGCTAACCATGTGTATGTGACAAATAAAATTTGATTTGATTTGATTTGATTTGATTTGAGCTGTGGATAGTTTCCTTGAAG
>NW_024604189.1:0-2791 GCF_018296145.1 Oncorhynchus tshawytscha | reverse complement strand
ATTAACCTGGTCTCTACTGTCATTATATTACCCTGGTCTACCGTCTACTGTCATTATATTACCCTGGTCTACCTCTACTGTCATTATATTACCCTACTCTCCCCTGGTCTCCGTCTACTGTCATTATATTACCCTGGTCTACATTCTACTGTCATTATATTACCCTGGTCTACACTCTACTGTCATTATATCACCCTGGTCTACCATCTACTGTCATTACATTACCCTGGTCTACCATCTACTGTCATTATATTACCCTGGTCTCTCCTGTCATTATATTACCCTGGTCTACCATCTACAGTCATTATATCACCCTGGTCTACCATCTACTGTCATTATATTACCCTGGTCTGCCATCTACTGTAATTATATTACCCTGGTCTACCCTCTACTGTCACTATATTACCCTGGTCTATCTACTGTCAATATATTACCCTGGTCTACCATCTACTGTCATTATATTACCCTGGTGTACCCTCTACTGTCATTATATTACCCTGGTCTCTACTGTCATTATATTTCCCTGGTCTACCATCTACTGTCATTATATTACCCTGGTCTACCCTCTACTGTCATTATATTACCCTGGTCTCTACTGTCATTATATTACCCTGGTCTACCATCCACTGTCATTATATAACCCTGGACTACCATCTACTGTCATTATATTACCCTGTTCTACCATCTACTGTCATTATATTACCCTGGTCTACCATCTACTGTCATTATGTTACCCTGGTCTACCATCTACTGTCATTATAATACCCTGGTCGACCCTCTACTGTCATTATATTACCCTGGTCTACCATCTACTGTCACTATATTACCCTGGTCTACCATCTACTGTCATTATATTACCCTGGTCTACCATCTAATGTCAATATATTACCCTGGTCTACCATCTACTGTCATTATATTACCCTGGTCTACCCTCTACTGTCATTATATTATTCTGGTCTACCATCTACTGTCATTATATTACCCTGGTCTACCCTCTACTGTCATTATATTAGCCTGGTCTACCATCTACTGTCATTATATTACCCTGGTCTACCATCCCCTGTCATTATATTACCCTGGTCTACCATCTACTGTCATTATATTACCCTGGCCTGCCATCTACTGTCATTATATTACCCTGGTCTACCATCTACTGTCATTATATTACCCTGGTCTGCCATCTACTGTCATTATATTACCCTGGTCTGCCATCTACTGTCATTATAATACCCTGGTCTACTATCTACTGTCATTATATTACCCTGGTCTACCATCTACTGTCATTATATTACCCTGGTCTCCATCTACTGTCATTATATTACCCTGGTCTACCATCCACTGTCATTATATTACCCTGGTCTACCATCTACTGTCATTATATTACCCTGATCTACCATCCCCTGTTATTATATTACCCTGGTCTAAACTCTACTGTCATTATATTACCCTGGTCTACCCTCTACTGTCATTATATTAGCCTGGTCTACCATCTACTGTCATAATATTACCCTGGTCTACCATCCCCTGTCATTATATTACCCTGGTCTACCATCTACTGTCATTATATTACCCTGGCCTGCCATCTACTGTCATTATATTACCCTGGTCTACCATCTACTGTCATTATATTACCCTGGTCTGCCATCTACTGTCATTATAATACCCTGGTCTACTATCTACTGTCATTATATTACGCTGGTCTACCATCTACTGTCATTATATTACCCTGGTCTCTAATGTCATTAAATTACCCTGGTCTACCATCCACTGTCATTATATTACCCTGGTCTACCATCTACTGTCATTATATTACCCTGATCTACCATCCCCTGTTATTATATTACCCTGGTCTAAACTCTACTGTCATTATATTACCCTGGTCTACCCTATACTGTCATTATATTACCCTGGTCTACCATCTACTGTCATTATATTACCCTGGTCTACCCTCTACTGTCATTATATTAGCCTGGTCTACCATCTACTGTCATTATATTACCCTGGTCTACCATCCCCGGTCATTATATTAGCCTGGTCTACCATCTACTGTCATTATATTACCCTGGCCTGCCATCTACTGTCATTATATTACCCTGGTCTACCATCTACTGTCATTATATTACCCTGGTCTGCCATCTACTGTCATTATATTACCCTGGTCTACCATCTACTGTCATTATATTACCCTGGTCTACCCTCTACTGTCATTATATTACCCTGGTCTACCATCCCCTGTCATTATATTACCCTGGTCTACCATCTACTGTCATTATATTACCCTGGTCTACACTCTACTGTCATTATATCACCCTGGTCTACCAACTACTGTCATTATATTACCCTGGTCTACCATCTACTGTCATTATATTAACCTGGTCTCTACTGTCATTATATTACCCTGGTCTACCATCTACTGTCATTATATTACCCTGGTCTACCCTCTACTGTCATTATATTACCCTACTCTCCCCTGGTCTCCCACCTACTGTCATTATATTACCCTGGTCTACATTCTACTGTCATTATATTACCCTGGTCTACACTCTACTGTCATTATATCACCCTGGTCTACCATCTACTGTCATTATATTACCCTGGTCTACCATCTACTGTCATTATATTACCCTGGTCTCTACTGTCATTATATTACCCTGGTCTACCATCTACAGTCATTATATCACCCTGGTCTACCATCTACTGTCATTATATTACCCTGGTCTGCCATCTACTGTAATTATATTACCTGGTCTACCCTCTACTGTCACTATATTACCCTGGTCTATCTACTGTC
>NW_024604188.1:0-2790 GCF_018296145.1 Oncorhynchus tshawytscha | reverse complement strand
GTCTCTAAAATATTATGACAGACCCGCTAGATGTACTGTCTCTATTGTATTATGACAGATCAGCTAGATCTACTGTCTCTATTATATTATGACAGACCAGCTAGATCTACTGTCTCTATTATATTATGACAGACCAGCTAGATCTACTGTCTCTATTATATTATGACAGACCAGCTAGATCTACTGTCTCTATTATATTATGACAGACCAGCTAGATCTACTGTATTATGACAGACCAGCTAGATCTACTGTCTCTATTATATTATGACAGACCAGCTAGATCTACTGTCTCTATTATATTATGACAGACCAGCTAGATCTACTGTCTCTATTATATTATGACAGACCAGCTAGATCTACTGTCTCTATTATATTATGACAGACCAGCTAGATCTACTGTCTCTATTATATTATGACAGACCAGCTAGATCTACTGTCTCTATTATATTATGACAGACCAGCTAGATCTACTGTCTCTATTATATTATGATTAGACAGACCAGCTAGATCTACTGTCTCTATTATATTATGACAGACCAGCTAGATCTACTGTCTCTATTATATTATGACAGACCAGCTAGATCTACTGTCTCTATTATATTATGACAGACCAGCTAGATCTACTGTCTCTATTATATTATGACAGACCAGCTAGATCTACTGTCTCTATTATATTATGACAGACCAGCTAGATCTACTGTCTCTATATATTATGACAGACCAGCTAGATCTACTGTCTCTATTATATTATGACAGACCAGCTAGATCTACTGTCTCTATTATATTATGACAGACCAGCTAGATCTACTGTCTCTATTATATTATGACAGACCAGCTAGATCTACTGTCTCTATTATATTATGACAGACCAGCTAGATCTACTGTCTCTATTATGACAGACCAGCTATTATGTCTCTATTATATTACAGACCAGCTAGATCTACTGTCTCTATTATATTATGACAGACCAGCTAGATCTACTGTCTCTATTATATTATGACAGACCAGCTAGATCTACTGTCTCTATTATTATGACAGACCAGCTAGATCTATCTCTATTATGACAGACCAGCTAGATCTACTGTCTCTATTATATTATGACAGACCAGCTAGATCTACTGTCTCTATTATATTATGACAGACCAGCTAGATCTACTGTCTCTATTATATTATGACATGCTAGATCTACTGTCTCTATTATATTATGACAGACCAGCTAGATCTACTGTCTCTATTATATTATGACAGACCAGCTAGATCTACTAGTCTCTATTATATTATGACAGACCAGCTAGATCTACTGTCTCTATTATATTATGACAGACCAGCTAGATCTACTGTCTCTAAAATATTATGACAGACCAGCTAGATCTACTGTCTCTATTATATTATGACAGACCAGCTAGATCTACTGTCTCTATTATATTATGACAGACCAGCTAGATCTACTGTCTCTATTATATTATGACAGACCAGCTAGATCTACTGTCTCTATTATATTATGACAGACCAGCTAGATCTACTGTCTCTATTATATTATGACAGACCAGCTAGATCTACTGTCTCTATTATATTATGACAGACCAGCTAGTCTACTATTATATTATGACAGACCAGCTAGATCTACTGTCTCTATTATATTATGACAGACCAGCTAGATCTACTGTCTCTATTATATTATGACAGACCAGCTAGATCTACTGTCTCTATTATATTATGACAGACCAGCTAGATCTACTGTCTCTATTATATTATGACAGACCAGCTAGATCTACTGTCTCTATTATGACAGACCAGCTAGATCTACTGTCTCTATTATATTATGACAGACCAGCTAGATCTATGTCTCTATTATATTATGACAGACCAGCTAGATCTACTGTCTCTATTATATTATGACAGACCAGCTAGATCTACTGTCTCTATTATATTATGACAGACCAGCTAGATCTACTGTCTCTATTATATTATGACAGACCTAGATCTACTAGATCTGACTAGTCTACTTCTCTATTATATTATGACAGACCAGCTAGATCTACTGTCTCTATTATATTATGACAGACCAGCTAGATCTACTGTCTCTATTATATTATGACAGACCAGCTAGATCTACTGTCTCTATTATATTATGACAGACCAGCTAGATCTACTGTCTCTATTATATTATGACAGACCAGCTAGATCTACTGTCTCTATTATATTATGACAGACCAGCTAGATCTACTGTCTCTATTATATTATGACAGACCAGCTAGATCTACTGTGTCTATTATATTATGACAGACCAGCTAGATCTACTGTCTCTATTATATTATGACAGACCAGCTAGATCTACTGTCTCTATTATATTATGACAGACCAGCTAGATATACTGTCTCTATTATATTATGACAGACCAGCTAGATCTACTGTCTCTATTGTATTATGACATACCAGCTAGATCTACTGTCTCTATTGTATTATGACAGACCAGCTAGATCTACTATCTATTATATTATGACAGACCAGCTAGATCTATTGTCTCTATTATAATATGACAGACCAGCTAGATCTACTGTCTCTATTGTATTATGACAGACCAGATATATATACTGTCTCTATTATATTATGACAGACCAGGTAGATATACTGTCTCTATTATATTATGACAGACCAGCTAGATATACTGTCTCTATTATATTATGACAGACCAGCTAGATCTACTGTCTCCTATTATATTATGACAGACCAGGTAGATCTACTGTCTCTATTATATTATGACAGACCAGCTAGATATACTGTCTCTAT
>NW_024604187.1:0-2788 GCF_018296145.1 Oncorhynchus tshawytscha | reverse complement strand
TGTCAGTCTGTCTCCCTCTGTCTGTCTGTCTCCCTCTGTCTGTCTGTCTGTCTGTCTGTCTGTCTGTCTGTCTGTCTCCCCTCTGGATGTCTGTCTGTCTGTCTGTCTGTCTCCTCTGGATGTCTGTCTGTCTGTCTGTCTGTCTGTCTGTCTGTCTGTCTGTCTGTCCCCCTCTGTCTGTCTGTCTGTCTGTCTGTCTCCCTCTGATGTCTGTCTGTCTGTCTGTCTGTCTGTCTGTCTGTCTGTCTCCCCTCTGGATGTCTGTCTGTCTGTCTGTCTGTCTGTCTGTCTGTCTGTCTGTCTGTCCTGTCTGTCTGTCTGTCTGTCTGTCTGTCTGTCCCAGTCTCCTCTGTATGTCTGTCTGTCTGTCTGTCTGTCTGTCTGTCTGTCTCTGTCTGTGTCTGTCTGTCTGTCTGTCTGTCTGTCTGTCTGTCTGTCTGTCTGTCTGTCTGTCTGTCTGTCTCTGTCTGTCTGTCTGTCTGTCTGTCTGTCTGTCTGTCTGTCTGTCTGTCTGTCTGTCTGTCCTCTGTCTGTCTGTCTGTCTGTCTCCCCTCTGTCTGTCTGTCTGTCTGTCTGTCTGTCTGTCTGTCTGTCTGTCTGTCTGTCTGTCTGTCTGTCCCCTCTGGATGTCTGTCTGTCTGTCTCCCCTCTGTCTGTCTGTCTGTCCCCTCTGTCTGTCTGTCTGTCTGTCTGTCTGTCTGTCTGTCTGTCTGTCTGTCTGTGTCTGTCTGTCTCGTCTGTCTGTCTGTCTGTCTGTCTGTCTGTCTGTCTGTCTGTCTGTCTGTCTCTCTGGATGTCTGTCTGTCAGTCTGTCTCCCGTCTAGATGTCTGTCTGTCTGTCTGTCTGTCTGTCTGTCTCCACTCTGGATGTCTGTCTGTCTGTCTGTCTGTCTGTCTGTCTGTCTGTCTGTCTGTCTGTCTGTCTGTCTGTCTGTCTGTCTGTCTGTCTGTCCTCTGGATGTCTGTCTGTCTGTCTGTCTGTCTCTGTCTCCCCTCTAGATGTCTGTCTGTCTGTATGTCTGTCTGTCTGTCTGTCTGTCTGTCTGTCTGTCTGTCTGTCTGTCTGTCTGTCTGTCTGTCTGTCTGTCTGTCTCCCCTCTGGATGTCTGTCTATCAGTCAGTCTGTCTGTCTGTCTGTCTGTCTCCCCTCTGGATGTCTGTCTGTCAGTCTGTCTCCCCTCTAGATGTCTGTCTGTCTGTCTCCCTCTGTCTGTCTGTCAGTCTGTCTCCCCTCTGTCTGTCTGTCTCCCCTGTCTGTCTGTCTGTCTGTCTGTCTGTCTCCCTCTGTCTGTCTGTCTGTCTGTCTGTCTCTGTCTGTCTGTCTGTCTGGATGTCTGTCTGTCAGTCAGTCTGTCTGTCTGTCTGTCTGTCTCCCCTCTGGATGTCTGTCTGTCTCTGTCTGTCCCTCTGGATGTCTGTCTGTCTGTCTGTCTGTCTGTCTGTCTCTGTCTGTCTGTCTGTCTGTCTGTCTGTCTGTCTGTCTGTCTGTCTGGATGTCTGTCTGTCTGTCTGTCTCCCCTCTGGATGATGTCTGTCTGTCTGTCTGTCCTCTGTCTGTCTGTCTGTCTGTCTGTCTGTCTGTCTGTCTGTCTGTCTGTCTGTCTGTCTGTCTGTCTGTCTGTCTGTCTGTCTGTCTGTCTGTCTGTCTGTCTGTCTGTCTGTCTGTCTGTCTGTCCTCTGTCTGATCTGTCTGTGTCTGTCTGTCTGTCTCCCCTCTGGATGTCTGTCTGTCTGTCTGTCTGTCTGTCTGTCTGTCTGTCTGTCTGTCTGTCTGTCAGTCTGTCTTGTCTGTCTGTCTGTCTCCCCTCTGTCTGTCTGTCTGTCTGTCTGTCTGTCTGTCTGTCTGTCTGTCTGTCTGTCTGTCTGTCTGTCTGTCTGTCTGTCTGTCTGTCTGTCTGTCTGTCTGTCTGTCTGTCTCCCTCTGTCTGTCTGTCTGTCTGTCTGTCTGTCTGTCTTTCTCTGTCTGTCTCTGGATGTCTGTCTGTCTGTCTGTCTGTCTGTCTGTCTGTCTGTCTGTCTGTCTGTCTGTCTGTCTGTCTGTCTGTCTGTCTGTCTGTCTGTCTGTCTCCCCTCTGGATGTCTGTCTGTCTGTCTCCTCTGTCTGTCTGTCTGTCTGTCTGTCTGTCTGTCTGTCTGTCTGTCTGTCTGTCTGTCTGTCTGTCTGTCTGTCTGTCTGTCTGTCTGTCTGTCTGTCTGTCTGTCTCCTCTCTGGATGTCTGTCTGTCTGTCTGTCTCCCCCTCTGATGTCTGTCTGTCTGTCTGTCTGTCTGTCTGTCTGTCTGTCCACTCTGGATGTCTGTCTGTCTGTCTGTCTGTCTGTCTGTCTGTCTGTCTGTCTGTCTGTCTGTCTGTCTGTCTGTCTGTCTGTCTGTCTGTCTGTCTGATGTCTGTCTGTCTGTCTGTCTGTCTCCCTCTGGATGTCTGTCTGTCTGTCTGTCTGTCTGTCCTGTCTGTCTGTCTGTCTGTCTGTCTGTCTGTCTGTCTGTCTGTCTGTCTGTCTGTCTGTCTGTCTGTCTGTCTCCTCTGGATGTCTGTCTATCAGTCAGTCTGTCTGTCTGTCTGTCTGTCTGTCTCCCTCTGGATGTCTGTCTGTCAGTCTGTCTCCCTCTAGATGTCTGTCTGTCTGTCTCCCCTCTGTCTGTCTGTCAGTCTGTCTCCCCTCTGTCTGTCTGTCTGTCTCCTCTGTCTGTCTGTCTGTCTCTGTCTGTCTGTCTGTCTGTCTGTCTGTCTGTCTGTCTGTCTGTCTGTCTGTCTGTCTGTCTGTCTGTCTGTCTGTCTCTGGATGTCT
>NW_024604186.1:0-2787 GCF_018296145.1 Oncorhynchus tshawytscha | reverse complement strand
GTGAGTTGATATCAGCCCTAGGAGGGCCGCTGTTCCATCCTTGCCTGTCCAATCACTAACCAGCGGATTCTGCGCTCCAGGCGCATCTCCCTGCACACTTCTCTTTCCAGCTCCTTAAGCCTGAGGCGTCGTTTCACATCCCAAGCCAGTTCGGCCAAGTGAAGGTTCTTCCCCTCTTCCATTTCACTCTGAAAACTTCACATACATGGGAACATAAAACATGATTAACCTTAATACTCAAACTGTCCACCATATCTATTTCTTAAGTTATTGCTAGATAGGAGGTCAACGTGATTCCACACCTTTGCTTATGTTTTTTTTAAACAAATTTGAGTAAAATATTCTAATAACGTGTTCTTGAAGTAGTTTCTACCATTGGCAATGAGCTAATCTCTAATATCCGTCAGTGAGATGTTGGACAGAACCTCCCCTTGCTGCTACAAGACTAGGAACTGCTTCAAAAGCATTTTCTGAGAGAGAGAGATTAATTTGCACCCTTGCCTTCCACAAGTTCTTCCTGGTCTTGTTACGTGATCAGAAAACCCTTTCCCGATCCATGAGCAACAGCAAGTTACATACACAGTTGAAATAAAACGCATGGAAAGGTGTCTTACAATATAACTTTTGTGTTTTTATAATTATGCATCTAGAAAGCAGACCACTCTAACCTGCTGGGCACAGCACTGCTTCTCCCACAGCAACTGAACTGACTTGATGTAGCTACTGTAGCGATTGTACTCTTTACACGAACACAGCACCTGAAAGGGAGGAGCCACAAAAAAGCCATTTTTAGGGGAAGTTCTTGTGTACAAACACCCAATCCCAAATCTACCTCTACCCGAAACCCCAATATTGATTGATTTTGCCTTTATTTAACCAAGTAAGACATTAAGAACACATTCTCTTTTACAACCTGCACTAACAATGACCATATGTAGATTTGGATTTGAGTAAACTAAGCAAAATGGCAAACATTTCACCTAGCCATCATATTGCTTACACCTGTACAATTTCCTCAGTCCCATATAAGTGTCACTTTTAGATTTTGGAAAGAAAAGGGAGGTTTGCCTTGCCTTCTCATTTGAGGTGATGAGGCCTTGCTTAACCAGCCGCTTCTTCCTTTCCGGATGGCGGAAAAAACTCTTCAGGTGTTTGTCGTGGAGGCAGTTATAACTAACATCTATGACTCTCATGTTGGGGTCCAACAGGTCAAACCCTGGGGTCTCCTGATGGAGCTTGTTGTAGCTTAATCATAATTAGTTAGGTAACATCGATAAATAAGATGTTTTATTTATCTTCTCTTGTCATTAGAATGTCTTCTTTTGGACTATACTGTTGGCAGTTGCATTTTCCTTTCTTCTCTAGGGAAAAGTCACTTGGGGCCCAGAGAGGGGAGAGGTCAGGCTTGGCTTTTACATGTCGGGTAATTGGCAGAATATCAGAAAGGGAGAAGTCAGGTTTGAACATTGTCTTCTTAATGAATATATCTGTGAAACCATGTGAAGGGCTCCACTATGTCTGTACTCCAGTCATTTCCTCCTTTTCCCATTGGGGGAAGGAGTATGGCAGTGTCTGGAACCATTGTATGTCCCCTCTGATGTTGAAACTTATCTTTCATAGTATATGACCTAGAGGCTCACTCCTCTCAGGGAGCTTGTTCAGGGGTGGGTTGTATTTGAGATTGGAGTATCTAGAATTGACAATTGATATATGCCATTGGATGAGGTAATGTTTTGGTAATATAAAGTACCAAGAACGAGAAGTAGAACCTGGTCTAAGAGACCAAACTGAACGATAATTTATAGCTAATGCTATCTGGCTATGGGATACTCCTCTTTCAAGTAAAAGGCCCTTTGTGAAGTTCCTAAGATCTGTGGTTCGTCATTGTGAGTTGAGAGGGGTGTATCTTGGCTATAAAAGATGAAGTATTCTTTTGTAAGCTCTCTCAGAATTCGTTTATAGACACTGAATTTATCTGAGTCACAGGGCTATGGTGAAGCTCATATTATTAAAATATGAAGTTTAAGTATAACTCTGACTGGTGTGTGGTTTGTAACTCTCATCATTTAGTAATACAGGAAATTACCACGACATTTGGCGACGGGGATGGGATGTGAATCTTCCCTCGGTGACCGCTCCTGACGACCTAGGTAAATCGTGCACGAGGGATCCCTCAAACTTGGGATCTCAGGGAAACCACACTTCGGGAACGAAGCAGATGGACCCACCTTTGATCTGAGAGGCAGCGAGCCGAGTGGATACCACATCAAAGAAAGGAGAGCGAACCACACATACTTGAAGTCGAGTTTTTAGAAAAGCCTCTGTTATGTGGGCTCTGAGTGTATTCCTTTGTAAGGAGGGCACCTTGGGAGGCGTAAACAGGGCCGAGTCAGAGGAGAGTAATCTGAGAGTTTGCGGACTCAAAGAATACTCTGCTCTTGGTCTGTTGCGGGCGACCTAGAGCCGTCCCAGCACTGAATTGATCACAGTAGGGATTGGTGCGGTCTATGGGGGTGAGGGGTCAGGGTGACTATGTTCTGTGTGAAACACGGTACTTGGTGAAGCCCTATTGGAAGAAGGACCTCATTCTGAAAGTGACTGTCTAAGTGTCTCTCAGAGGTGGTGAATTCCAATTATTTTAAATGTGCTAGCCAGGTTTGCCCTGGGTTACTCTGTGTGAGTATTTTGTTACGGGATCACTAGGTAATATTTGTAGGAGCGTTCTGTGTGAGCGGTGTAGGTTGACTCTGTGTGGGTAACCTTTTAATTATGTTCTGATGTTCTGTG
>NW_024604185.1:0-2785 GCF_018296145.1 Oncorhynchus tshawytscha | reverse complement strand
TGATGAAGCCAATGACTGATGTGGTGTACTCCTCAATGCCATCGGAGGAATCCTGGAACATATTCCAGTCTGTCCCAGCAAACCGTCCTGTTGTTTAGAATCTGCTTCATCTGACCACTTTTGTATTGATCTAGTCACTGGTGCTTCCTGCTTTAATTTTAGCTTGGAAGCAGGAATCAGGAGGATATAATTATGGTCAGATTTGCCAAATGGAGGGCGAGGGAGGGTTTTGCATGCGTCTCTGTATGTGGAGTAAAGATGGTCCAGAGGTCTTTTTCCCCTTGTTGCACATTTAACAGGAGAGGTCTAGATACTACAATGTTAACAGATTAACAGAGATGTCTAGATACTACAATGTTAACAGGTTAACAGGAGAGGTCTAGATACTACAATGTTAACAGATTAACAGAAGAGGTCTAGATACTACAATGTTAACAGATTAACAGGAGAGGTCTAGATACTACAATGTTAACAGATTAACAGGAGAGGTCTAGATACTACAATGTTAACAGGTTAACAGGAGAGGTCTAGATACTACAATGTTAACAGATTAACAGGAGAGGTCTAGATACTACAATGTTAACAGATTAACAGGAGAGGTCTACATACTACAATGTTAAAAGGTTAACAGGAGAGGTCTAGATACTACAATGTTAACAGATTAACAGGAGAGGTCTAGATACTACAATGTTAACAGATTAACAGGAGAGGTCTAGATACTACAATGTTAACAGATTAACAGGAGAGGTCTAGAAACTACAATGTTAACAGATTAACAGGAGAGGTCTAGATACTACAATGTTAACAGATTAACAGGAGAGGTCTAGATACTACAATGTTAACAGATTAACAGGAGAGGTCTAGATACTACAATGTTAACAGATTAACAGGAGAGGTCTAGACACTACAATGTTAACAGATTAACAGGAGAGGTCTAGATACTACAATGTTAACAGATTAACAGGAGAGGTCTAGATACTACAATGTTAACAGATTAACAGGAGAGGTCTAGATACTACAATGTTAACAGATTAACAGGAGAGGTCTAGATACTACAATGTTAACAGATTAACAGGAGAGGTCTAGATACTACAATGTTAACAGATTAACAGGAGAGGTCTAGATACTACAATGTTAACAGATTAACAGGAGAGGTCTAGATACTACAATGTTAACAGATTAACAGAGGAGGTCTAGATACTACAATGTTAACAGATTAACAGAGGAGGTCTAGATACTACAATGTTAACAGGTTCACAGATGAGGTCTAGATACTACAATGTTAACAGATTAACAGAGGAGGTCTAGATACTACAATGTTAACAGATTAACAGAGGAGGTCTAGATACTACAATGTTAACAGATTAACAGGAGAGGTCTAGATACTACAATGTTAACAGATTAACATGAGAGGTCTAGATACTACAATGTTAACAGATTAACAGGAGAGGTCTAGATACTACAATGTTAACAGATTAACAGGAGAGGTCTAGATACTACAATGTTAACAGATTAACATGAGAGGTCTAGATACTACAATGTTAACAGATTAACATGAGAGGTCTAGATACTACAATGTTAACAGATTAACAGGAGAGGTCTAGATACTACAATGTTAACAGATTAACATGAGAGGTCTAGATACTACAATGTTAACAGATTAACATGAGAGGTCTAGATACTACAATGTTAACAGATTAACAGGAGAGGTCTAGATACTACAATGTTAACAGATTAACAGGAGAGGTCTAGATACTACAATGTTAACAGATTAACAGGAGAGGTCTAGATACTACAATGTTAACAGATTAACATGAGAGGTCTAGACACACGCAGTAGATGGTACTCCTTATTCATTTTTCTCAGACTGTTTTTTACCTGCTTGATTGATAGACTCATAAAGACAGTAAACTAATGTTATTGAACATTTGATCAATATCTTGGACTCTAAACAATGTGATCACACCTACATTAAGCTACATTTGTTTTACAAGATCCACATGATATATCCAGTATCACAGCTACACGATAGTCATAGTCTCCTCTATCTCCAACCCTCTGGGGACAGTGTGAACATCTGGTAACAGTGCTGCTCTATTCTGGGACAAGCAGAACCACCCAGCCCATGTAAATCTCAGTTTCACTCCCACAGCTACCAGTCTAGTAGTTAGACTGGGACAGATATGAGTGACTGGTTTTAACCTCTATGGTGGATTCAGGTTAGTTACAATTACAGATATTATGACAGATCAAATGTATATTATTCAAACATGTTTCATGTTTGAGCCCAGCATCATGTCTCTTTCACAGATGTAACAGACCTGCTCATCAAGATAGTTCATATATTGCTCGATGATCACATCACATGTTTGGTTGTGAGGTTCATATGGGGATTCGATTTATGGGGCTGATGCTGATGTAACATCACCATTGTTCATTTTTTTTTTTTACATCTGTGGATCTGACTCTGATTATGAACAGGTAATGTGTGTTTTAAAACTTCATATAACTTTTATAAGTGAACTTCACGACCATGACAATAAATATTCACAAGTGTGATGAGGATGATGGGGAACTTGTGATCTGAATGATGCTTTGTAAACATACTCAAAGTTGACCTCCTCTACTGATCAGTGTTCCATGTCACTGTCTTCCCCTCAGCACCGGGGATAAGTTTACATTATAAACATCATCACTGATATATTTAGCTCAGTGTAATTTAGTTCAGTCAGTGTTCCATGTTAATGTCTCTTCCTCCTCAGCACCTGCAGTAGGTCCCAGCTGT
>NW_024604184.1:0-2784 GCF_018296145.1 Oncorhynchus tshawytscha | reverse complement strand
AAGTAGCTTTTCATATAAACAACACTGGTACCAGATAAGTAGCTTTTATATTAACAACACTGGTACCAGATAAGTAGCTTTTCATATAAACAACACTGGTACCAGATAAGTAGCTTTTATATTAACAACACTGGTACCAGATAAGTAGCTTTTATATTAACAACACTGGTACCAGATAAGTAGCTTTTATATTAACAACACTGGTACCAGATAAGTAGCTTTTATATTAACAACACTGGTACCAGATAAGTAGCTTTTATATTAACAACACTGGTACCAGATAAAGTAGCTTTTATATTAACAACATTGGTACCAGATAAGTAGCTTTTATATTAACAACACTGGTACCAGATAAGTAGCTTTTATATTAACAACACTGGTACCAGATAAAGTAGCTTTTATATTAACAACACTGGTACCAGATAAGTAGCTTTTATATTAACAACACTGGTACCAGATAAGTAGCTTTATATTAACAACACTGGTACCAGATAGCAGTTTATATTAACAACACCGGTACCAGATAAAGCAGCTTTATGTTTAACAATGACTGGTAAATTAGATAAGAAGCTTTTTATATTAACAAATACTGGTACCAGATACAAGTAGCTTTATATTAACAACACTGGTACCAGATAAGCAGATTTTATATTAACAACACTGGTACCAGATAAAGTAAAACTTTGCCATATAAACAACACTGGTACCAGAAAAGTAGCTTTCATATAAACAACACTGGTACCGATAAGTAGCTTTCATATTCATTAACACTGGTGCAAGATCACAAAGAGCTTTTCATATAAACAACACTGGTACCAGATAAAGTAGCTTTTATATAAACAACACTGGTACCAGATAAAGTAGCTTTTCATATAAACAACACTGGTACCAGATAAGTAGCTTTTCATATAAACAACACTGGTACCAGATAAAGTAGCTTTTATATAAACAACACTGGTACCAGATAAAGTAGCTTTTCATATAAACAACACTGGTACCAGATAAAGTAGCTTTCATATAAACAACACTGGTACCAGATAAGTAGATTTTATATAAACAACACTGGTACCAGATAAAGTAGCTTTCATATAAACAACACTGGTACCAGATAAAGTAGCTTTCATATAAACAACACTGGTACCAGATAAGTAGCTTTCATATAAACAACACTGGTACCAGATAAAGTAGCTTTCATATAAACAACACTGGTAACAGATAAAGTAGCTTTCATATAAACAACACTGGTACCAGATAAGTAGCTTTCATATAAACAACACTGGTACCAGATAAGTAGCTTTCATATAAACAACACTGGTACCAGATAAAGTAGCTTTTATATAAACAACACTGGTACCAGATAAAGTAGCTTTCATATAAACAACACTGGTACCAGATAAAGTAGCTTTTCATATAAACAACACTGGTACCAGATAAGTAGCTTTTATATAAACAACACTGGTACCAGATAAAGTAGCTTTCATATAAACAACACTGGTACCAGATAAAGTAGCTTTTCATATAAACAACACTGGTACCAGATAAGTAGCTTTTCATATAAACAACACTGGTACCAGATAAGTAGCTTTCATATAAACAACACTGGTACCAGATAAAGTAGCTTTCATATAAACAACACTGGTACCAGATAAGTAGCTTTCATATAAACAACACTGGTACCAGATAAAGTAGCTTTCATATAAACAACACTGGTACCAGATAAAGTAGCTTTCATATAAACAACACTGGTACCAGATAAGTAGCTTTCATATAAACAACACTGGTACCAGATAAAGTAGCTTTCATATAAACAACACTGGTACCCGATAAGTAGCTTTCATATAAACAACACTGGTACCAGATAAAGTAGCTTTTATATAAACAACACTGGTACCAGATAAGTAGCTTTTCATATAAACAACACTGGTACCCAGATAAGTAGCTTTCATATAAACAACACTGGTACCAGATAAAGTAGCTTTTATATAAACAACACTGGTACCAGATAAGTAGCTTTTCATATAAACAACACTGGTACCAGATAAGTAGCTTTTCATATAAACAACACTGGTACCAGATAAGTAGCTTTTATATAAACAACACTGGTACCAGATAAGTAGCTTTTCATATTAAACAACACTGGTACCAGATAAGTAGCTTTCATATAAACAACACTGGTACCAGATAAGTAGCTTTCATATAAACAACACTGGTACCAGATAAAGTAGCTTTTCATATAAACAACACTGGTACCAGATAAGTAGCTTTCATATAAACAACACTGGTACCAGATAAGTAGCTTTTCATATTAAACAACACTGGTACCAGATAAAGTAGCTTTTATATTAACAACACTGGTACCAGATAAGTAGCTTTTATATAAACAACACTGGTACCAGATAAGTAGCTTTTCATATAAACAACACTGGTACCAGATAAAGTAGCTTTTATATAAACAACACTGGTACCAGATAAAGTAGCTTTCATATAAACAACACTGGTACCAGATAAGTAGCTTTTATATAAACACTGGTACCAGATAAAGTAGCTTTCATATAAACAACACTGGTACCAGATAAGTAGCTTTTATATTAACAACACTGGTACCAGATAAGTAGCTTTTATATTAACAACACTGGTACCAGATAAGTAGCTTTTATATTAACAACACTGGTACCAGATAAGTAGCTTTTATATTAACAACATTGGTACCAGATAAGTAGCTTTTATATTAACAACACTGGTACCAGATAAGTAGCTTTTATATTAACAACACTGGTACCAGAT
>NW_024604183.1:0-2784 GCF_018296145.1 Oncorhynchus tshawytscha | reverse complement strand
TATTATAATAGAAACAGTAGATCTAGCTGGTATGTCATATTATAATAGAGACAGTAGACAGTAGGCTGGTATGTCATATTATAATAGAGACAGTAGATTTAGCTGATCTGTCATATTATAATAGAGACAGTAGATCTAGCTGGTCTGTCATAATATAATAGAGACAGTAGATCTAGCTGGTCTGTCATAATAATAAACAGACATTAGATCTAGCAGTCTGTCATCTTATAATAGTGACAGTAGATCTAGCTGGTCTGTCATAATATAATAGACAGTTGACAGTAGATCTAGCTGGTCTGTCATAATATAATAGAGACAGTAGATCTAGCTGGTCTGTCATAATATAATAGAGATCTAGCAGGTATGTCATAATATAATAGAGACAGTAGATCTAGTGGTCTGTCATAATATAATAGAAACAGTTGATCTAGCTGGTCTGTCATAATATAATAGAGACAGTTGATCTAGCTGGTCTGTCATAATATAATAGAGACAGTAGATCTAGCTGGTCTGTCATATTATAATAAAGACATTAGATCTAGCAGGTCTGTCATCTTATAATAGTGACAGTAGATCTAGCTGGTCTGTCATATTATAATAGAGACAGTAGATCTAGCTGGTCTGTCATAATATAATAGAGACAGTAGATCTAGCTGGTCTGTCATAATATAATAGAGACAGTAGATCTAGCTGGTCGGTCATAATATAATAGAGACAGTAGATCTAGCTGGTCTGTCATAATATAATAGAGACAGTAGATCTAGCTGGTCTGTCATAATATAATTAATACAGTACATCTAGCTGGTCTGTCATAATACAATAGAGACAGTAGATCTATATGGTCTGTCATAATATAATAGAGACTGTAGATCTAGCTGGTCCGTCATATTATAATAGAGACAGTAGATCTAGCTGGTCCATCATATTATAATAGAGACAGTAGATCTAGCTGGTCTGTCATAATATAATAGAGACAGTAGATCTAGCTGGTCTGTCATAATATAATAGAGACAGTAGATCTAGGTGGTCTGTCATATTATAATAGAGACAGTAGATCTAGCTGGTCTGTCATAATATAATAGAGACAGTAGATCTAGCTGGTCTGTCATAATATAATAGAGACAGTAGATCTAGCTGGTCTGTCATAATATAATAGAGACAGTAGATCTAGCTGGTCTGTCATAATATAATAGAGACAGTAGATCTAGCTGGTCTGTCATAATATAATAGAGACAGTAGATCTAGCTGGTCTGTCATAATATAATAGAGACAGTAGATCTAGCTGGTCTGTCATATTATAATAGAGACAGTAGATCTAGCTGGTCTGTCATAATATAATAATACAATAGCTGGTCTGTCATGTCAAATATAATAGAGACAGTAGATCTAGCAGGTATGTCATAATATAATAGAGACAGTAGATCTAGCTGGTCTGTCATAATATAATAGAGACAGTAGATCTAGCTGGTCTGTCATAATATAACAGAAACAGTTGATCTAACTGGTCTGTCATAATATAATAGAGACAGTTGATCTAGCTGGTCTGTCATAATATAATAGAGACAGTAGATCTATCTGGTCTGTCATATTATAATAAAGACATTAGATCTAGCAGGTCTGTCATATTATAATAGTGACAGTAGATCTAGCTGGTCTGTCATATTATAATAGAGACAGTAGATCTAGCTGGTCTGTCATATTATGATAGAGACTGTAGATCTAGCTGGTCTGTCATATTATAATAGAGACAGTAGATCTAGCTGGTCTGTCATAATATAATAGAGACAGTAGATCTAGCTGGTCTGTCATATTATAATAGAGACAGTAGATCTAGCTGGTCTGTCATATTATATTAGAGACAGTAGATCTAGCTGGTCTGTCATATTATAATAGAGACATTTGATCTAGCTGGTCTGTCATATAATAATAGAGACAGTAGTGCTAGCTGGTCTGTCATATTATAATAGAGACAGTAGATCTAGCTGGTCTGTCATATTATAATATAGACAGTAGATCTATCTGGTCTGTCATATTATAATAGAGACAGTAGATCTAGCTGGTCCGTCATATTATAATAAAGACAGTAGATCTAGCTGGTCTGTCATATTATAATAGAGACAGTAGATCTAGCTGATCTGTCATATTATAATAGAGACAGTAGATCTAGCTGGTCTGTCATAATATAATAGAGACAGTAGATCTAGCTGGTCTGTCATAATATAATAGAGACAGTAGATCTAGCTGGTCTGTCATATTATAATAGAGACAGTAGATCTAGCTGGTCTGTCATATTATAATAGAGACAGTAGATCTAGCTGGTCTGTCATATTATAATAGAGACAGTAGATCTAGCTGGTCTGTCATAATATAATGGAGACAGTAGATCTAGCTGGTCTGTCATAATATAATAGAGACAGTAGATCTAGCTGGTCTGTCATAATATAATAGAGACAGTAGATCTGGCTGGTCTGTCATAATATAATAGAGACAGTAGATCTAGCTGGTCTGTCATAATATATAATTAAGACAGTAGATCTAGCTGGTCTGTCATATTATAATAGAGACAGTAGATCTAGCTGGTCTGTCATATTATGATAGAGACTGTAGATCTAGCTGGTCTGTCATATTATAATAGAGACAGTAGATCTAGCTGGTCCGTCATATTATAATAGAAACAGTAGATCTAGCTGGTATGTCATATTATAATAGAGACAGTAGATCTAGCTGGTATGTCATATTATAATAGAGACAGTAGATTTAGCTGATCTGTCATATTATATGTCA
>NW_024604182.1:0-2784 GCF_018296145.1 Oncorhynchus tshawytscha | reverse complement strand
AGCAGGGTCGGGCCTGGTTAGTACTTGGATGGGAGACCGCCTGGGAATACCAGGTGCTGTAAGCTTTTTGCTCCAGCAGAGGGTTCTCTTGTGTCATGCGTGGAGCAACTCCCTTTATTTATCACCCTAATAATGTTGTGTCTTTTTATTGGACTAAATGCAGTTTGTTAGTGCTTCCCTGCCCCCTTTTTTGCCCTGCCCTGTGCTGCCCTGCGCTTGAATTGTCATCAAGGAGTAAACCAAATATTACAGACATTCATTGCATAAAGTCAAATTTCCAAAGTAAGGCATTTATGAAAAATAATTATCTTTTTCAAATACATTAATTATTCCATAAATAAATGATCACTGTTCCCGCCCGGTTTCAAACCGGGGACCTTTCACGTGTGAAGCGAATGTGATAACCACTACACTACAGAAACTGCTGCTATAAAAAGCTGCAAGGAGTAAACCAAATTTTACAGATATTCATTGCACGAATTCAAATTTTCAAAGTCAGGCATTTATGACAAAAATATTTCTCTGTTGCAAATATAATAAATATTGCTTTTATCAATGAGCGCTGTTTCCACCCAGCTTGAAACTGGGGACCTTTCGCCTGTTAAGCGAACATGATAACCACTACCCTACCAAAACTGCTGCTTGAATTGTCATCAAGGAGTAAACCAAATTTTACAGATATTCATTGCATAAAGTCAAATTTCCAAAATAAGGCATTTATGAAAAATATTTCTCTATTACAAATACGATAACTTTTGCATGTGTCAATTACCATTGTTTCTGCCCAGTTTCGAACCAGGGACCTTTAGCATTTTAAGTGAACATGCAAACCACAACACTACAGAAACTGCTGCTTGAATTGTCATCAAGGAGTAAACCAAATATTACAGATATTCATTGCATAAAGTCACATTTCCAAAGTAAGGCATTTATGAAAAAGAATTATCTTTTACAAATACATTAATTATTCCATAAATAAATTATCACTGTTTCCACCCGGTTTCAAACCAGGGACCTTTCACATGTGAAGCGAATGTGATAACCACTACACTACAGAAACTGCTGCTATAAAAAGCATCAAGGAGTAAACCAAATTTTACAGATATTCATTGCATAAATTCAAATTTTCAAAGTCAGGCATTTATGACAAAAATATTTCTCTGTTGCAAATATAATAAATATTGTTTCTTTTCAAACTGGGGACCTTTCAACAATGATAACCACTACACTACAAAACTGCTGCTTGAATTGTCATCAAGGAGTAAACCAAATTTTACAGATATTCATTGCAAAAGTCAACCAAAGTTTTATGAAAAAATATTTCTCTGTATAATAAATATTGCTTTGTCAATGAGCACTGTTTCCACCCAGGTTGAAACCACCTTTCGCCATTTTAAGCGAACATGATAAACCAAAACTGCTGCTTGAATTGTCATCAAAGGAGTAAACCAAATTTTACAGATATTCATTGCATAAAGTCAAATTTCCAAAATAAGGCATTTATGAAAAATATTCATTCAAATTTCTAAGGCATTTATGAAAAATATTACTCTATAATAACTTTTGCATGTGTCAATTACCATATTTCTGCCCAGTTTCAAACCAGGGACCTTTCAAAGCAAAACCACAACACTACAGAAACTGCTGCTTGAATTGTCATCAAGGAGTAAACCAGTTTCATTGAAAAGTCCAGGGACCTTTAGCATTTTAAGTGAACATTTAGCAAACCAAACAACACTACAGAAACTGCTGCTTGAATTGTCATCAAGGAGTAAACCAAATATTACAGATATTCATTGCATAAAGTCAAATTTCCAAAGTAAGGCATTTATGAAAAAAATACGAATTCTTTTTGTTTCTGCAAATACATTAATTATTCCATAAATAAATTATCACTGTTTCCACCCAAATTTCCAAACCTGTTTCCACCCGGGGGGACCTTTCACGTGTGAAGCGAATGTGATAACCACTACACTACAGAAACTGCTGCTATAAAAAGCTGCAAGGAGTAAACCAAATTTTACAGATATTCATTGCACGAATTCAAATTTTCAAAGTCAGGCATTTATGACAAAAATATTTCTCTGTTGCAAATATAATAAATATTGCTTTTATCAATGAGCGCTGTTTCCACCCAGCTTGAAACTGGGGACCTTTCGCCTGTTAAGCGAACATGATAACCACTACCCTACCAAAACTGCTGCTTGAATTGTCATCAAGGAGTAAACCAAATTTTACAGATATTCATTGCATAAAGTCAAATTTCCAAAATAAGGCATTTATGAAAAATATTTCTCTATTACAAATACGATAACTTTTGCATGTGTCAATTACCATTGTTTCTGCCCAGTTTCGAACCAGGGACCTTTAGCATTTTAAGTGAACACTGAAACCAATTGACACTACAGAAACTGCTGCTTGAATTGTCATCAAGGAGTAAACCAAATATTACAGATATTCATTGCATAAAGTCAAATTTCCAAAGTAAGGCATTTATGAAAAAAATATATTTCTTTTGTCAAATACAGTTAAACTACCTTCAAATAAATAAAAACTGCATGTAAACCAAATTTTACAATATTCATTGCATAAAAGTCACATTTCCAAAGTAAGGCATTTATGAAAAATTTCTCTATTACAAATACGATAACTTTTGCATGTGTCAATTTTCTGCCCAGTTTCAAACCAGGGACCTTTAGCATTTTAAGTGAACATGCAAACCACTACACTACAGAAACTGCTGCTTGAATTGTCATCAAGGAGTAAACCAAATATTACAGATAT
>NW_024604181.1:0-2783 GCF_018296145.1 Oncorhynchus tshawytscha | reverse complement strand
TGTTTTCGACGGATGACGCGTCTCCTCGTCGACGCGCGTCCACGCTGCTTTGATCACATGACCGGAGCTCCACGGGTCACCTGATTGGTTGGCATGAAATGGTTGTGCAGTGTGCACATGATGTATTTCTGCAGTCTATGGGACTGAACAAAATACAAACACTTTCATATGCTGTTACAAAAATACGCACTTACCCCAATTTGCAAAGCTATGTTGCCCGAATCGTCTCACACAATGAAACAGTTTGGGTCAGTCTACTTTAGGCTACCATTTTGAAAAACTGTCAAAGTTGTCCTTGTCTCTGGCGCCCCCAGTGGATAGAGTTGAAAGGGTTTTTATTATAACGTTTGCAGTCAAGATTCAGTATTGCAGTGTGAAAGTTATATCTGTCTCTCTCCTAGCAGGAAACCACACTCTTCCTCCTCTTCTTCCTCTCCTTCACTCTCTTCCTCCAATAGACCGTCAACCTCCACCCTCTTTTCAGCCCTCCTCATCTCCTTCCCACTACTGCTGGCACAACGGTATGATGTTACAATGCCCATATTTGATAGTCTGGTGAAAATGTGCTTAACCCATGCAGTCTGGACCTTGACACCTCCATATTGCTCTTCCACTGGAGGCATTTCTCATCCCATGACTCACCAATCTGTTTATATTTTTGTAATGATACTCTTCCTGGACACACAGACACCGAGCCTGGTTAGTCTGTTAAAGCACGTTTTGGGGGGCCCCACCCGTGATGCATGACAAGGCGCATGATGAACACACAGGTGCACACATACATTTCGAACGTGCCCTTAAAAAAGGGTGGCACATATGGCCATTATGTACTTCTTGGTGCAGTCTGAAGGCCTCTTCCTTATTCCTGGAGCCACAGTCTGAAGGCCTCTTCCTTTATTCCTGGAGCCACAGTCTGAAGGCCTCTTTCCTTATTCCTAGAGCCACAGTCTGAAGCCTTCCTTATTCCTAGAGCCACAGTCTGAAGGCCTCTTCCTTATTCCTAGAGCCACAGTCTGAAGGCTCTTCCTTATTCCTAGGAGCCACAGTCTGAAGGCCTCTTCCTTATTCCTAGAGCCACAGTCTGAAGGCCTCTTCCTTATTCCTAGAGCCACAGTCTGAAGGCCTCTTCCTTATTCCTAGAGCCACAGTCTGAAGGCCTCTTCCTTATTCCCTGGAGCCACAGTCTGAAGGCCTCTTCCTTATTCCTGGAGCCACAGTCTGAAGGCCTCTTCATATTCCTAGAGCCACAGTCTGAAGGCCTCTTCCTTATTCCTAGAGCCACAGTCTGAAGGCCTCTTCCTTATTCCTGGAGCCACAGTCTGAAGGCCTCTTCCTTATTCCTAGGTCACAGTCTGAAGCCTCTTCCTTATTCCTAGAGCCACAGTCTGAAGGTCTCTTCCTTGTTCCTAGAGCCACAGTCTGAAGGCCTCTTCCTTATTCCTAGAGCCACAGTCTGAAGGCCTCTTCCTTATTCCTAGGAGCACAGTCCTGAAGGCCTCTTCCTTATTCCTAGAGCCACAGTCTGAAGGCCTCTTCCTTATTCCTAGAGCCACAGTCTGAAGGCCTCTTCCTTATTCCCTAGAGCCACAGTCTGAAGGCCTCTTCCTTATTCCTAGAGCCACAGTCTGAAGGCCTCTTCCTTATTCCTGGAGCCACAGTCTGAAGGTCTCTTCCTTGTTCCTGGAGACACACAGTCATGTAGGAATGCTCACACATTGCAAAAAAAGTCCACACTTTTTGGGGCTGACTGTTTTCCACTCACCCAGAACTATCTGTGCTAAAGGACTGTTGTGTCTCAGTTTTATTCAGTCCCCCTTTTCACTGGTTCTAACCTTGACCTCCTCCGTCATAATATTCAGTGCTTTTGCTCGATAACAAATTGTGACAGACCTGGAACTTGTACCAAACACTCTCGTATTGCTCGGAGACTACCTTGAAGACAGATACCAATTATTTTCAAAGAACCTCTTATAAGTATCTGTGACTTTGTATCAGAAGTAGTTGTAACAGTGACCTTAAATAAGAAATGAAATGCGGTTTAAATATCTGAGAACTGTCGTCGTGAATTATGTAACACATTTGCATAAAATGAACATTATCAGTTACTTTATTGTCACTGGGGGAAAAATACGATCCAACAAAAATTTGCATTGACAAAAAGTTACCAGATACGTTGTTCAAAAGGTAGAGCTCTTTAACTCTGCGGTGATCACGTTCGTTCTTGTCATCTACAGCCCATGACGCACCAACAGCAGGCGCTGTATCAACAGGTGCAGTACCAACAGGTGCTGTATCAACAGGTGCAGTACCAACAGGTGCTGTATCAACAGGTGCAGTACCAACAGGTGCAGTACCAACAGGTGCTGTATCAACAGGTGCTGTATCAACAACAGGTGCTGTATCAACAACAGGTTCTGTACCAACAGGTGCTGTACCAACAGGTGCTGTACCAACAGGTGCTGTAAACAGGTGCTGTATCAACAGGTGCTGTATCAACAGGTGCTGTACCAACAACAGGTGCTGTATCAACAACAGGTGCTGTATCAACAACAGGTGCTGTACCAACAACAGGTGCTGTATCAACAACAGGTGCTATATCAACAACAGGTGCTGTACTGAACAACAGCAAAGCAGGTATCAACAGCAGGTGCTGTACCAACAACAGGTGCTTGGTGAACTTACATCGGCGACAGGTCATCTATCGCTGGGTCCCTGAGCAGACACCTTTTTGTACTTGGGAGTCGAGACAGATCCACCTAGGGACAGCCGCTGCACATCTTCTC
>NW_024604180.1:0-2782 GCF_018296145.1 Oncorhynchus tshawytscha | reverse complement strand
GAGAAGAGAGGGACGGACACAGAGAGAGGGACGGACAGAAGAGAGAGGGACGGACAGAGAGAGAGAGGACGGACAGAGAGAGAGAGAGAGAGAGGGGACGGACAGAGAGAGAGAGAGACGGACAGAGAGAGAGAGAGGGACGGACAGAGAGAGAGGGAGAGGACTTTGATTGAGAGAGAGGGAGGGACGGACAGAGAGAGAGAGGGAGGGACGGACAGAGAGAGAGAGGGAGTGGACGGACAGAGAGAGAGAGGGAGGGACCGACAGAGAGAGAGGGAGGACTGACAGAGAGAGAGGGAGGGACGGACAGAGAGAGAGAGGGAGGGACGGACAGAGAGAGAGGAGGGACGACAGAGAGAGAGAGAGGGAGGACAGACAGAGAGAGGGAGGGACGGACAGAGAGAGAGAGAGGGACCTGGACAGAGAGAGAGAGGGAGTGGACTGACAGAGAGAGTGGAGTGGACCATTGTGGAGAGACAGAGGTAAGGACAGAGAGAGGCTGACAGAGAGAGAGGCCAGATGAGAGAGAGAGGGCTGGATGAGAGAGGGCTGGACAGAGAGAGAGAGGCGGTGATTAGAGGGAGAGGAGGACGGACAGAGACGGACAGAGAGAGAGAGACAGAGAGAGGGACTGAGAGAGAGAGAGGGGACGGACAGAGAGAGGGAGGACAGACAGAGAGAGAGGGGGACAGAGAGAGAGAGGGACGGACAGAGAGAGAGAGAGGGACCTGACAGAGAGAGAGAGGGATCTGGATGAGAAAGAGGAGAGGGACGGACAGAGAGAGAGACGGGCGACAGAGAGAGAGAGGGAGAGACGGACAGAGAGAGAGACAGGAGAGACGGACAGAGAGAGAGAGGGACGGACAGAGAGAGAGGACAGAGAGAGAGAGGAGGACAGAAGAGAGAGAGGGAGGGACAGAGAGAGAGAGAGACGGGACAGAGAGAGAGGGGCGGAGAGAGAGAGGGACGGACAGAGAGAGAGACGGACAGAGAGAGAGAGACGGAGAGGAGAGAGAGACGGACAGAGAGAGGGATCTGAGAGAGAGAGGGACGGACAGAGAGAGAGAGAGGGACGGACAGAGAGAGGGACGGATAGAAAGAGAGAGGGACCTGGACAGAGAGTGGATTGACAGACAGAGGAGAGAGAGGACGGACAGACAGAGAGAGATGACCACACATTAAGAGAGGACGGACAGAGAGATTTTAGGACGCACAGAGAGAGAGAGAGATTTATTTACAGAGAGAGACGACAGAGAGAGAGAGAGGGAGGGACGGACAGAGAGAGGGAGGGACGGACAGAGAGATTGGGAGGGACAGAGAGAGAGAGAGGGACGGACAGAGAGAGAGAGAGAGAGGACGGACAGAGAGAGAGGAGGGACTTGACAGAGAGAGAGAGTGGAGGGACGGACAGAGAGAGATAAGGACGGACAGAGAGAGAGAGAGACGGACAGAGAGAGAGAGGGAGTGGACGGACAGAGAGAGAGAGAGGAGGGACGGACAGAGAGAGAGGGAGGAAGTGGACAGAGAGAGAGAGAGAGGGAGGGACGGACAGAGAGAGAGAGAGAGGGAGGGACGGACAGAGAGAGAGAGAGGGACCGGACAGAGAGAGTATATATCTTATCATATATATATATGACCATCGCATATATAAGATGACTAGAATATAAGTATATATATGAATCTTATCGCGTTACATATAATCCGCATCGCGTTATTATAACTTGACTACATATATATATTACCCATCGTACATATATATGACGACGTATATATATGAATTTTAGAGGGACGGACAGAGAGAGAGGGACGGACAGAGAGAGACGGACAGAGAGAGAGAGAGGACTGGACAGAGAGAGAGAGGGACGGACAGAGAGAGAGAGAGACGGACAGAGAGAGAGAGGGACGGACAGAGAGAGAGAGAGAGGGACGGACAGAGAGAGAGAGACGGACAGAGAGAGAGAGAGAGAGGGACGGACAGAGAGAGAGGGGACGGACAGAGAGAGAGAGGGGACGGACAGAGAGAGAGAGGGACGGACAGAGAGAGAGAGGGGACGGACAGAGAGAGAGAGGGACGGACAGAGAGAGAGAGGGACGGACAGAGAGAGAGAGGGACGGACAGAGAGAGAGGGGGACGGACAGAGAGAGAGAGCAGAGAGAGAGGGACGGACAGAGAGAGAGAGAGAGGGACGGGACAGAGAGAGAGAGGGACGGACAGAGAGAGAGAGGGGACTGGACAGAGAGAGAGGGACGGACAGAGAGAGAGAGGGGACGGACAGAGAGAGAGAGGGACGGACAGAGAGAGAGAGACGAGACATGATGATTGAGATGAATAGTTTCCCGACATGAGGTTAATTTCAGAGCATGTAACAAGACAGTTTAGTTACCTGGAGGAAATGGATGTGATCCTCTGTGTGTGAGAGCTGCTCCAGCTCAGTGCTTCTCTTCCTCAGCTCAGCTATCTCCTGCTTCAGTTGCTCCAGGAGTCCTTCAGCTTGACTCACTTGAGCCTTCTCTTGGGCTCTGATCAGCTCCTTCACCTCAGAGCTCCTTCTCTCAATGGAGCGGATCAGCTCAGTAAAGATCTGATCACTGTCCTCCACTGCTGACTGTGCAGAGCGCTGGAGAGAGAGAGAGAGAGAGAGAGACAGAGAGAGAGACAGAGAGAGAGAGAGAGAGAGAGAGAGAGAGAGACAGAGAGAGAGAGAGAGAGAGAGAGACAGAGAGAGAGAGACAGAGAGAGAGACAGAGAGAGAGACAGAGAGAGAGCAGAGACAGAGAGAGA
>NW_024604179.1:0-2779 GCF_018296145.1 Oncorhynchus tshawytscha | reverse complement strand
TGTTGGTTGGTTCTCACTCTCCCTCCAGCTCACTCATTAATGAGTAAAACAGGCTGTTTCCAGCAGGCAGGCTGGTCCAGGCAGCGGAGGGTATCTTACTCTCAGTGTTGGTTGGTTCTCACTCTTTCCCTCCCAGCTACGGCCATTAATGAGTAAAACGGACTGTTTCCAGCAGGCAGGCTGGTCCAGGCAGCGGAGGGTATCTTACTCTCCAGTGTTGGTTGGTTCTCACTCTCTCCTTCCAGCTCACTCATTAATGAGTAAAACAGACTGTTTCCAGCAGGCAGGCTGGTCCAAGCAGCGGAGGTATCTTACTCTCAGTGTTGGTTGGTTCTCACTCTCCTTCCAGCTCACTCATTAATGAGTAAAACAGACTGTTTTCCAGCAGGCAGGCTGGTCCAGGCAGCGGTATCTTACTCTCAGTGTTGGTTGGTTCTCACTCTCCCTCCAGCTCACTCATTAATGAGTAAAACAGACTGTTTTCCAGCAGGCAGGCTGGTCCAGGCAGCGGAGGGTATCTTACTCTCAGTGTTGGTTGGTTCTCACTCTCCCTCCAGCTCACTCATTAATGAGTAAAACAGACTGTTTCCAGCAGGCAGGCTGGTCCAGGCAGCGGAGGTATCTTACTCAGTGTTGGTTGGTTCTCACTCTCCCTCCAGCTCATCATTAATGAGTAAAAACAGACTGTTTCCAGGCAGGCTGGTCCAGGCAGCGGAGGGTATCTTACTCTCAGTGTTGGTTGGTTCTCACTCTCCCTCCAGCTCACTCATTAATGAGTAAAACAGACTGTTTCCAGCAGGCTGGTCCAGGCAAAGCGGAGGGTATCTTACCAGTGTTGGTTGGTTCTCACTCTCCTCCAGCTCACTCATTAATGAGTAAAACAGGCTGTTTCCAGCAGGCTGGTCCAGGCAGCGGAGGGTATCTTACTCTCAGTGTTGGTTGGTTCTCACTCTCCCTCCAGCTCACTCATTAATGAGTAAAACAGACTGTTTCCAGCAGGCTGGTCCAGGCAGCGGAGGGTATCTTACTCTCAGTGTTGGTTGGTTCTCACTCTCCCTCCAGCTCACTCATTAATGAGTAAAACAGACTGTTTCCAGCAGGCTGGTCCAGGCAGCGGAGGGTATCTTACTCTCAGTGTTGGTTGGTTCTCACTCTCCCTCCAGCTCACTCATTAATGAGTAAAACAGACTGTTTCCAGCAGGCAGGCTGGTCCAGGCAGCGGAGGGTATCTTACTCTCAGTGTTGGTTGGTTCTCACTCTCCAGCTCACTCATTAATGAGTAAAACAGACTGTTTCCAGCAGGCAGGCTGGTCCAGGCAGCGGAGGGTATCTTGCCTCTCTCAGTGTTGGTTGGTTCTCACTCTCCCTCCAGCTCACTCATTAATGAGTAAAACAGACTGTTTCCAGCAGGCTGGTCCAGGCAGCGGAGGGTATCTTACTCTCAGTGTTGGTTGGTTCTCACTCTCCCTCCAGCTCACTTCATTAATGAGTAAAACAGACTGTTTCCAGCAGGCAGGCTGGTCCAGGCAGCGGAGGGGTATCTTACCTCAGTGTTGGTTGGTTCTCACTCTCCCTCCAGCTCACTCATTAATGAGTAAAACAGACTGTTTCCAGCAGGGCTGGTCCAGGCAGCGGAGGGTATCTTACTCTCAGTGTTGGTTGGTTCTCACTCTCCCTCCAGCTCACTCATTAATGAGTAAACAGACTGTTTCCAGCAGGCTGGTCCAGGCAGCGGAGGGTATCTTACTCAGTGTTGGTTGGTTCTCACTCTCCCTCCAGCTCACTCATTAATGAGTGTAAAACAGACTGTTTCCAGCAGGCTGGTCCAGGCAGCGGAGGGTATCTTACTCTCAGTGTTGGTTGGTTCTCACTCTCCCTCCAGCTCACTCATTAATGAGTAAAAACAGACTGTTTCCAGCAGGCTGGTCCAGGCAGCGGAGGGTATCTTTTACTCTCAGTGTTGGTTGGTTCTCACTCTCCCCTCCAGCTCACTCATTAATGAGTAAACAGACTGTTTCCAGCAGGCTGGTCCAGGCAGCGGAGGGTATCTACTCTCAGTGTTGGTTGAGGCCTCACTCTCCTCCAGCTCACTCATTAATGAGTAAAACAGACTGTTTCCAGCAGGCAGGTTGGTCCAGGCAGCGGAGGGTATCTTACTTCCTCAGTGTTAAGTTGGTTCTCACCTCTCCAGCTTCGCTCACATTAATGAGTAAACAGACTGTTTCCAGCAGGCAGGCTGGTCCAGGCAGCTATGGCTCCATCAAAAGGTTGGTTCACCTCCCTCCAGCTCACTCATTAATGAGTAAAACAGACTGTTTCCAGCAGGCAGGCTGGTCCAGGCAGCGGAGGGTATCTTACTCTCAGTGTTGGTTGGTTCTCACTCTCCCTCCAGCTCACTCATTAATGAGTAAAACAGACTGTTTCCAGCAGGCAGGCTGGTCCAGGCAGCGGAGGGTATCTTACTCTCAGTGTTGGTTGGTTCTCACTCTCCCTCCAGCTCACTCATTAATGAGTAAAACAGACTGTTTCCAGCAGGCAGGCTGGTCCAGGCAGCGGAGGGTATCTTACTCTCAGTGTTGGTTGGTTCTCACTCTCCCTCCAGCTCACTCATTAATGAGTAAAACAGACTGTTTCCAGCAGGCAGGCTGGTCCAGGCAGCGGAGGGTATCTTACTCTCAGTGTTGGTTGGTTCTCACTCTCCCTCCAGCTCACTCATTAATGAGTAAAACAGACTGTTTCCAGCAGGCAGGCTGGTCCAGGCAGCGGAGGGTATCTACTC
>NW_024604178.1:0-2778 GCF_018296145.1 Oncorhynchus tshawytscha | reverse complement strand
CCATGCTAACCTCTCACCATTACAATAACAGGGGAGGTTAGCATTTTATATCATACCCCCCAAGACATGCTAACCTCTCACCATTACAATAACAGGGGAGGTTAGCATTTTATATCATACCCCCCAAGACATGCTAACCTCTCACCATTAGAATAACAGGAGAGGTTAGCATTTTATATCATACCCCCCAAGACATGCTAACCTCTCACCATTACAATAACAGGGGAGGTTAGCATTTTATATCATACCCCCAAGACATGCTAACCTCTCACCATTACAATAACAGGGGAGGTTAGCATTTTATATCATATATTATAACACTCTGCTCCATGTCACTAGGTGTATAACACTCTTCCACACTCTGCTCCAAATCAAATCAAATCAAATTTTATTTGTCACATACACATGGTTAGCAGATGTTAATGCGAGTGTAGCGAAATGCTTGTGCTTCTAGTTCCGACAATGCATTAATAACCAACATGTAAGTAATCTAACTAACAATTCCAAAACTACTGTCTTATACACAGTGTAAGGGGATAAAGAATATGTACATAAGGATATATGAATGAGTGATGGTACAGAGCAGCATAGGCAAGATACAGTAGATGGTATCGAGCATATATATACATATGATGAGTATGTAAACAGTGGCATAGTTAAAGTGGCTAGTAATACATGTATTACATAAGATGCAGTCGATGATATAGAGTACAGTATATACGTATGCATATGAGATGAATAATGTAGGGTAAGTAACATTTATATAGGGTAGCATTGTTTAAAGTGGCTAGTGATATATTTACATTTCCCATCAATTCCCATTATTAAAGTGGCTGGAGTAGAGTCAGTGTCATTGACAGTGTGTTGGCAGTAGCCACTCAATGTTAGTGGTGGCTGTTTAACAGTCTGATGGCCTTGAGATAGAAGCTGTTTTTCAGTCTCTCGGTCCCAGCTTTGATGCACCTGTACTGACCTCGCCTTCTGGATGATAGCGGGGTGAACAGGCAGTGGCTCGGGTGGTTGATGTCCTTGATGATCTTTATGGCCTTCCTGTAACATCAGGTGGTGTAGGTGTCCTGGAGGGCAGGTTTGCCCCCGGTGATGCGTTGTGCAGACCTCACTACCCTCTGGAGAGCCTTACGGCTGAGGGCGGAGCAGTTGCCGTACCAGGCGGTGATACAGCCCGCCAGGATGCTCTCGATTGTGCATCTGTAGAAGTTTGTGAGTGCTTTGGTGACAAGCCGAATTTCTTTCAGCCTCCTGAGGCTGAAGAGGCGCTGCTGCGCCTTCTTCACGATGCTGTCTGTGTGAGTGGGACCAATTCAGTTTGTCTGTGATGTGTATGCCGAGGAACTTAAACTTGCTACCCTCTCCACTACTGTTCCATCGATGTGATAGGGGGTGTTCCCTCTGCTGTTTCCTGGAAGTCCACAATCATCTCCTTAGTTTTGTTGACGCTGAGTGTGAGGTTATTTTCCTGACACCACACCTCGGAGGGCCCCTACCTCCTCCCTGTAGGCCGTCTCGCGTTGTTGGTAATCAAGCCTTACCACTGTTGTGTCGTCCACAAACTTGATGATTGAGTTGAGTATGCGTATGGCCACGCAGTCGTGGTGAACAGGGAGTACAGGAGAGGGCTCAGAACGCACCCTTGTGGGGCCCCAGTGTTGAGGATCAGCGGGGAGAGATGTTGTTGCCTACCCTCACACCTGGGGGCGGCCCGTCAGGGAAGTCCAGTACCCAGTTGCACAGGGCGGGGCCGAGACCCAGGGTCTCGAGCTTGATGACGAGCTTGGAGGGTACTATGGTGTTGAATGCCGAGCTGTAGTCGATGAACAGCATTTCACATAGGTATTCCTCTTTGTCCAGATGGGTTAGGCAGTGTGCAGTGTGGTTGAGATTGCATCGTCTGTGGACCTATTTGGGCGGTAAGCAAATTGGGAGTGGGTCTAGGGTGTCAGGTAGGGTGGAGGTGATATGGTCCTTGGACTAGTCTCTCAAAGCACTTCATGATGACGGATGCTACGGGGCGGTAGTCGTTTAGCCTGTTACCTTAGCTTAAACAGGAAACAATGGTGGCCCTCTTGAAGCATGTGGGAACAGCAGACTGGTATAGGGATTGATTGAATATGTCCGTAAACACACCGGCCAGCTGGTCTGCGCATGCTCTGAGGGCCATGTCACTAGGTTTATAACACTCTGCTCCATGTCACTAGGTTTATAACACTCTGCTCCATGTCACTAGGTGTATAACACTCTTCCTCACTCTGCTCCATGTCACTAGGTGTATAACACTCTGCTCCATGTCACTAGGTGTATAACACTCTTCCTCACTCTGCTCCATGTCACTAGGTGTATAACACTCTTCCTCACTCTGCTCCATGTCACTAGGTGTATAACACTCTTCCTCACTCTGCTCCATGTCACTAGGTGTATAACACTCTTCCTCACTCTTCTCCATGTCACTAGGTGTATAACACTCTTCCTCACTCTTCTCCATGTCACTAGGTGTATAACACTCTGCTCCATGTCACTAGGTTTATAACACTCTTCCTCACTCTTCTCCATGTCACTAGGTGTATAACACTCTTCCTCACTCTTCTCCATGTCACTAGGTTTATAACACTCTGCTCCATGTCACTAGGTTTATAACACTCTGCTCCATGTCACTAGGTTTATAACACTCTGCTCCATGTCACTAGGTTTATAACACTCTGCTCCATGTCACTAGGTTTATAACACTCTGCTCCATGTCACTAGGTTTATAACACTCTTCCT
>NW_024604177.1:0-2778 GCF_018296145.1 Oncorhynchus tshawytscha | reverse complement strand
GAGACATAATTTGAACGGTTTTAGAAGCTTTAGAGTGTTTTCTATTCAATAATAATTATTATATGCATATATTAGCAATTTTTGACAGATTTTTTTTCTGTTTACTATGGGCACGCAATCCCTCCAAAGGGGGCAGTAGTCAGCCCTATCCTTAACAGGTTTTTAACAAACAGATTACTGACCATTTCGAATCCCACCATACCTTCTCCGCTATGCAATCTGGTTTCAGAGCTGGTCATGGGTGCACCTCAGCCATGCTCAACGCTCAACGCTCTAAATGACATCATAACCGCCATCGATAAGAGACATTACTGTGCAGCCGTATTCCTCGACCTGGCCAAGGCTTTCGACTCTGTCAATCACAACATTCTTATTGGCAGACTAGACAGCCTTGGTTTCTCAAATGATTGCCTCGTCTGGTTTACCAACTACTTCTCTGATAGAGTTCAGTGTGCCAAATCGGAGGGCCTGTTGTCCGGACCTTTGACAGTTTCTATGGGTGTGCCAACAGGGTTCAATTCTCAGGCCGACTCTTTTCTCTGTATACATCAACGATGTTGCTCTTGCTGCTGGTGATTCTCTGATCCACCTCTACACAGACGACACCATTCTGTATACTTCTGGCCCCTCCTTGGACACTGTTAACTAACCTCCAGATGAGCTTCAATGCCATACAACTCTCCTTCCGTGGCCTCCAACTGCTCTTAAACGCAAGTTAAACTAAATGCATACTATTCAATCGATCACTGCCCGCACCTGCTCGCAGGTCCAGCATCACTACTCTGGACGGCTATGACTTAGAATACGTGGACAACTACAAATAGCTGGGTGTCTGGTGAGACTGTAACCTCTCCTTATAATGGATATGAATCCATTATATTTTCCTGTTGATAGATATATGGTTAGTACAAAGGCCTTCAAATTCAGAGAGCAAAGTTCAGAGCAGATTAAAGTGAACCATTACCTTGCAGAATCCTTCACTAGTGTTGAATATATGCTTGGTGCACCAATGCTAACATAACCGTCCTTGGGAGCATTTCCACTGTCAACAGGCATTGCCTCCCTAGGAGTGTAGCTGATTTGGGAGACTCCAGTTCTGCCATTCTTGTAGTGCGATTTGGAACTGTAGGAAGAGATTGGGATGACACCCGACTGTTCAACAATGCTGGCTTGAGAACTACCAGAGGCACCATCTTCAGTGCTTTCGTAGTGCTTCTGCTGAGAATTTGGGGCCAGTTGCTGCTGGGAAATTTGGGCTACATGCCAAAATTGCTGAGGAATGGGGTTGGGTTGCTGCTGGGCCATTTGAGCTGGATACCTCACTTGCTGAGGTTCGACGACCAGTTCCTTCTGCTGCTGGGGCTCGACGGCCAGTTCCTTCTGCTGCTCGACTGCCAGTTCCTTCTGCTGCTCGACTGCCAGTTCCTTCTGCTGCTCGACTGCCAGTTCCTTCTGCTGCTCGACTGCCAGTTCCTTCTGCTGCTGGGGAAATTGAGATGGATGCCACATGAGCGGAGGATGCTGGAGAATGGCGGCCAGATGATTCTCCTGATGGAGCATTTTAGCTCGATACCACATTTGCTGGGGCATGGCGGTCAGTTCCTTCTGTTGAGGTTCAGTGGCCGGTTGCTTCTGCTGCAGGGGCATTTTAGCTGGATGCCACGCTTGCTCGGACGTGGTGGGTGGTTGCTTCTGCTGCTGCGGTTCAGTGGCTTTTCGATTCTTGGACATTTGAGCTGGATGCCAGACCTGCTGAGGTTGCTGAGCTATGGGGGCCAGTTGCTTCTGCTGGGGAAATTGAGCTGGATGCCAAACTTGCTGTGGCATGGCGGTCAGTTCCTTCTGCTGAGCTTCAGGGGCAGGTTGCTTCTGATGCAGGGGCATTTGAGAAAGATGCCACACTTGCTGGGGCACGGCGGGCGGTTGCTTCTGCAGTGTGTGAAATGGATTCTTCTGGGGCATTTGAGCTGGATGCCACACTTGCTGGGGCACAGTGGTCGGTTGCTTTTGCTGCATTTGAGCTGGATGCCACACTTGCTGGGGCACGGCGGTCGGTTGCTTCTGCTGCAGGGGCATTAGAGCAGGATGCCACACTTGCTGGGGCACGGCGGTCGGTTGCTTCTGCTGCAGGGGCATTTGAGCAGGATGCCACACTTGCTGGGGCACGGCGGTCGGTTGCTTCTGGGGCATTTGAGCTGGATGCCACACTTGCTGGGGCACGGCGGTCGGTTGCTTCTGCTGCAGGGGCATTTGAAAAGGATGCCACACTTGCTGGGGCACGGCGGTCGGTTGCTTCTGGGGCATTTGAGCTGGATGCCACACTTGCTGGGGCACGGCGGTCAGTTGCTTCTGCTGCAGGGGCATTTGAGCAGGATGCCACACTTGCTGGGGCACGGCGGTCGGTTGCTTCTGGGGCATTTGAGCTGGATGCCACACTTGCTGGGGCACAGAGGTCAGTTGCTTTTGCGGCATTTGAGCTGGATGCCGCACTAGCTGGGGCACGGCGGTCGTTGCTTCTGCTGCAGGGGCATTACAGCAGGATGCCACACTTGCTGGGGCACGGCGGTCGGTTGCTTCTGCTGCAGGGGCATTTGAGCAGGATGCCACACTTGGGGCATGGCGGTCGGTTGCTTTTGCAGCATTTGATTAGGATGCCACACTTGCTGGGGCACAGCGGTCAGTTGCTTCTGCTGCAGGGGCATTAGAGCAGGATGCCACACTTGCTGGGGCACGGCGGTCGGTTGCTTCTGCTGCAGGGGCATTTGAGCTGCCAAACAT
>NW_024604176.1:0-2776 GCF_018296145.1 Oncorhynchus tshawytscha | reverse complement strand
GTGAATAGGTAGAGAGAGGTAGAGAAAGACAGGGTGAATAGGTAGAGAGAGGTAGAGAAAGACAGGGTGAATAGGTAGAGGGGTAGAGAAAGACAGGGTGAATAGGTAGAGGGAGGTAGAGAAAGACAGGGTGAATTAGGTAGAGAAAGACTGGGTGAATAGAGAAAAGACAGGTGAATAGGTAGCGAGAGGTAGAGAAAGACAGGGTGAATAGGGTAGAGAGAGTGCAGAGAAGGGTGAATAGGTAGAGGAGGTAGAGAAAGACAGGGTGAATAGGTAGAGAGAGGTAGAGAAAGACAGGGGTGAATAGGTAGAGAGAGGTAGAGAAAGACAGGGTGAATAGGTAGAGAGAAGGTAGGCAGAGAAAGACCAGGTGAATTGAGAGAAAGAAAGACAGGGTGGGTGAATAGGTAGAGAAAGAGAATTAGGTAGAGAAAGAAACAGGGTGAATAGGTAGATAGAGAAAGACAGGGTGAATAGGTAGAGAAAGACTGGGTGAATAGGTAGAGAGAGGTAGAGAAAGACAGGGTGAATAGGTAGAGGGAGGTAGAGAAAGACAGGGTGAATAGGTAGAGAGAGGCAGAGAAAGACAGGGTGAATAGGCAGAGGGAGGCAGAGAAAGACAGGGTGAACAGGCAGAGGAGAAAGACAGGGTGAATGGAGGATAGAGAAAGACAGGGTGAATTGGCAGAGGAGAAAGACAGGGTGAATAGGTAGAGAAAAGAACAGGCAGAGAGAGGTGAATAGGTAGAGAGAGAGAGAAAGACAGGGTGAATAGGTAGAGAGAGGCAGAGAAAGACAGGGTGAATAGGTAGAGGAGGTGAGAAAGACAGGGTGAATAGGTAGAGAGAGGTAGAGAAAGACAGGGTGAATAGGTAGAGAGAGGTAGAGAAAGGTTAGGGTAGAGAAGGCAGAAATAGGTAGAGGAGGAAGAGTGAACAGGCAGAGAGAGGCAGAGAAAGACAGGGTGAATAGGCAGAGAGAGGTAGAGAAAGACAGGGTGAATAGGTAGAGAAGGCAGAGAAAGAATAGGTAGAGAAAGGTGAATAGGTAGAGGAGTGTAGAGAAAGACAGGGCAGTGAATAGGTAGAGAGGAGAGAAAGACAGGGTGAATAGGTAGAGGTAGAGAAAGACAGGGTGAATTGGTAAAGAAAGACTGGGTGAATAGGTAGAAGAGGTAGAGGGTGAATAGGTAGAGAGAGAGGAAGAGAAAGACAGGGTGAATAGGTAGAGGAGGTAGAGAAAGACCGGTGAATAGGTAGAAGAGGTAGAGAAAGACAGGAGAATAGGCAGAGAAAGACTGGGTGAATAGGCAGAGAGAGGTAGAGAAAGACAGGTGAATAGGTGAGAGAAAGACAGTGAATAGAGAAAGGCAGGAGGGTGAATAGGTAGAGAGAGGTAGACAGAGGTAGAGAAAAAGACAGGGTGAATAGGTAGAGAGAGTGCAGAGAAAGACCGGGTGAATAGTAGAGAGAGGGGTAGAGAAAGACAGGGTGAATAGGTAGAGAGAGGTAGAGAAAGACCGGGTGAATAGGTAGAGAATGGTATTGAAAGAGGGTGAATAGGTAGAGAGAGGTAGAGAAAGACAGGGTGAATAGGTAGAGAGAGGTAGAGAAAGACAGGGTGAATAGGTAGAGAGAGGTAGAGAAAGACAGGGTGAATAGGTAGAGAGAGGTAGAGAAAGACAGGGTGAATAGGTAGAGAGAGGTAGAGAAAGACAGGGTGAATAGGTAGAGAGATGTAGAGAAAGAGGGTGAATAGGTAGAGAGAGGTAGAGAAAGACAGGGTGAATAGGTAGAGAGATAGAGAAAGACCGGGTGAATAGGTAGAGAAAGACAGGGCGAATAGGTAGAGAGAGGTAGAGAAAGACAGGGTGCATAGGTAGAGAGGTAGAGAAAGACAGTTGAATTAGGTAGAAAGAGGTAGAGAAAGACAGGGTGAATAGGTAGAGAGAGGTAGAGAAAGACCGGGGTGAATAGGTAGAGAAAGACAGGTAGAGAGAGGTAGAGAAAGACAGGGTAGGTAGAGAGAGGTAGAGAAAGACAGGGTGAATTAGGTAGAGAGAGGTAGAGAAAGACAGGGTGAATAGGTAGAGAGAGGTAGAGAAAGACAGGGTGAATAGGTAGGTAGAGAGTTAGAGAAAGAGGGTGAATAGGTAGCGAGAGGTAGAGAAAAAGACAGGGTAATAGGTAGAGGTGAGAGAGAAAGACAGGGTGAATTGGTAAAGAAAGACTGGGTGAATAGGTAGAGGCAGAGAAAGACAGGGTGAATAGGCAGAGAGATATAGAGAAAGCATGAATAGGTAGAGAGGGCGAACAGGGCAGAATAGGCAGAGATGCTAGAGAAAGACAGGGTGAATAGGTAGAGCGAGGTAGAGAAAGACAGGGTGAATAGGTAGAGGGAGGTAGAGAAAGACAGGGTGAATAGGTAGAGAAAGACAGGGCGAATAGGTAGAGAAAGACCGGGTGAATTAGGTAGACAGAGGTAGAGAAAGACAGGGTGAATAGGTAGAGAGAGGTAGAGAAAGACCGGGTGAATTAGGTAGAGAGAGGTAGAGGAAGAGGGTGAATAGGTAGAGGGAGTTAGAGAAAGACAGGGTGAATAGGTAGAGAAAGACAGGGCGAATAGGTAGAGGTAGAGAAAGACAGGGTGAATTGGTAAAGAAAGACTGGGTGAATAGGTAGAGAAAGACAGGGTGAATAGGTAGAGAGAGGTAGAGAAAGACAGGGTGAATAGGTAGAGAGAGGTAGAGAAAGACAGGGTGAATAGGTAGAGA
>NW_024604175.1:0-2776 GCF_018296145.1 Oncorhynchus tshawytscha | reverse complement strand
TTTGGGATACAGACACTATTTGGGATACTGTCTGGGATACAGACACTATCTGGGATACAGACACTATCTGGGATACTATCTGGGATACAGACACTATCTGGGATACTATCTGGGATACAGACACTATCTGGGATACAGACACTATCTGGAATACAGACACTATCTGGGATACAGACACTATCTGGGATACTATCTGGGATACAGACACTATCTGGGATACTATCTGGGATACAGACACTATCTGGGATACTATCTGGGACACTATCTCAAATCAAATCAAATCAAATTTTATTTGTCACATACACATGGTTAGCAGATGTTAATGCGAGTGTAGCGAAATGCTTGTGCTTCTAGTTCCGACAATGCAGTAATAACGAGCAAGTAATCTAACTAACAATTCCAAAAAAAACTACTGTCATACACAGTGTAAGGGGATAAAGAATATGTACATAAGGATATATGAATGAGTGATGGTACAGAGCAGCATAGGCAAGATACAGTAGATGATATCGAGTACAGTATATACATATAAGTATGTAAACCAAGTGGCATAGTTAAAGTGGCTAGTGATACATGTATTACATAAGGATGCAGTCGATGATATAGAGTACAGTATCAACGTATGCATATGAGATGAACAATGTAGGGTAAGTAACATTATATAAGGTAGCATTGTTTAAAGTGGCTAGTGATATATTTACATCATTTCCCATCGATTCCCATGATTAAAGTGGCTGGAGTAGAGTCAGTGTCATTGACAGTGTGTTGGCAGTAGCCACTCAATGTTAGTGGTGGCTGTTTAACTGTCTGATGGCCTTGAGATAGAAGCTGTTTTTCAGTCTCTCGGTCCCAGCTTTGATGCACCTGTACTGACCTCGCCTTCTGGATGGCAGCGGGGTGAACAGGCAGTGGCTCGGAGTGGTTGATGTCCTTGATCTTTATGGCCTTCCTGTAGCATCGGGTGGTGTAGGTGTCCTGGAGGGCAGGTAGTTTGCCCCCGGTGATGCGTTGTGCAGACCTCACTACCCTCTGGAGAGCCTTACGGTTGAGGGGCGGTGCAGTTGCCATACCAGGCGGTGATACAGCCCGCCAGGATGCTCTCGATTGTGCATCTGTAGAAGTTTGTGAGTGCTTTTTGGTGACAAGCCGAATTTCTTCAGCCTCCTGAGGTTGAAGAGGCGCTGCTGCGCCTTCCTCACGATGCTGTCTGTGTGAGTGGACCAATTCAGTTTGTCTGTGATGTGTATGCCGAGGAACTTAAAACTTGCTACCCTCTCCACTACTGTTCCATCGATGTGGATGGGGGGGTGTTCCCTCTGCTGTTTCCTGAAGTCCACAATCATCTCCTTAGTTTTGTTGACGTTGAGTGTGAGGTTATTTTCCTGACACCACACTCCGAGGGCCCTCACCTCCCCCCTGTAGGCCGTCTCGTCGTTGTTGGTGATCAAGCCTACCACTGTTGTGTCGTCCGCAAACTTGATGATTGAGTTGGAGGCGTGCATGGCCACGCAGTCGTGGGTGAACAGGGAGTACAGGAGAGGGCTCAGAACGCACCCTTGTGGGGCCCCAGTGTTGAGGATCAGCGGGGAGGAGATGATGTTGCCTACCCTCACCACCTGGGGGCGGCCCGTCAGGAAGTCAGTACCCAGTTGCACAGGGGGCCGAGACCCAGGGTCTCCCGAGCTGTGACGAGCTTGAGGGTACTATGGTGTTGAATGCCGAGCTGTAGTCGATGAACAGCATTCTCACATATTCCTCTTTGTCCAGATGGGTTAGGGCAGTGTGCAGTGTGGTTGAGATTGCATCGTCTGTGGACCTGGCCCCAGGCGGTAAGCAAATGGAGTGGGTCAAGGTGTCAGGTAGGGTGGAGGTGATATGGTCCTTGACTAGTCTCAAAGCACTTCATGATGACGGATGTGAGTGCTAATGGGCGGTAGTCGTTTAGCTCAGTTACCTTAGCTTTCTTGGGAACAGGAACAATGGTGGCCCTCTTGAAGCATGTGGGAACAGCAGACTGGTATAGGGATTGATTGAATATGTCCGTAAACACACCCAGCCAGCTGGTCTGCGCATGCTCTGATGGCGCGGCTGGGGATGTGTTTGGGCCTGCAGCCTGCGAGGGTTAACACGTTAACACCTACTCACTGCTGCAGTGAAGGAGAGACCGCATGTTTCCGTTGCAGCCGTCAGTGTGACTGCATATCCCCAAAGCGGGCAAAAGGGCTGAAGTCTGCCTGGGAGCAAGACATCCTGGTCCGTGACTGGGCTGGGTTTCTTCCTGTAGTCCGTGATTGACTGTAGACCCTGCCACATACCTCTTGTGTCTGAGCCGTTGAATTGAGATTCTACTTTGTCTCTGTACTGGCGCTTAGCTTGTTTGATAGCCTTGCGGAGGGAATAGCTGAACTGTTTGTATTCAGTCATGTTACCAGACACCTTGCCCTGATTAAAAGCAGTGGTTCGTGCCTTCAGTTTCACACGAATGCTGCCATCAATCCACGGTTTCTGGTTAGGGAATGTTTTAATCGTTGCTATGGGAACGACATCTTCAACGCACGTTCTAATGAACTCGCACACCGTATCAGCGTATTCGTCAATGTTGTTGTCTGACGCAATACGAAACATCTCCCAGTCCACGTGATGGAAGCAGTCTTGGAGTGTGGAGTCAGCTTGGTCGGACCAGCGTTGGACAGACCTCAGCGTGGGAGCTTCTTGTTTTAGTTTCTGTCTGTAGGCAGGGATCAACAAAATGGAGTCGTGGTCAGCTTTTCCGAAA
>NW_024604174.1:0-2775 GCF_018296145.1 Oncorhynchus tshawytscha | reverse complement strand
CACAATGGTTCAGTTCATCTCAAATAGACAGCACAGCACGAAATGGACATCTCAGAGTGCATCAAACATGATTTAGAGCTTGTTTATGGAAAAGTGCTTATTTCAGTATTTCCATGTTGCAACTTGCTGAAAATTGTCCACAATGGTTCAGTTCATCTCTTGTCCACAATGGTTCAGTTCATCTCAAATAGACAGCACAGCACGAAATGGACATCTCAGAGTGCATCAAACATGATTTAGAGCTTGTTTATGGAAAAGTGCTTATTTCAGTATTTCCATGTTGCAACTTGCTGAAAACTGTCCACAATGTCCATTTCATCTCAAATAGACAACACAGCAAAAATGGACATCCAGAGTGCATCAAACATGATTTAGAGCTTGTTTATGGAAAAGTGCTTATTTCAGTATTTCCATGTTGCAACTTGCTGAAAACTGTCCACAATGGTTCAGTTCATCTCAAATAGACAGCACAGCAAGAAATGGACATCTCAGAGTGCATCAAACATGATTTAGAGCTTGTTTATGGAAAAGTGCTTATTTCAGTATAACTTGCTGAAAACTGTCCACAATGGTTCAGTTCATCTCAAATAGACAGCACAGCAAAAATGGACATCTCAGAGTGCATCAAACATGATTTAGAGCTTGTTTATGGAAAAGTGCTTATTTCAGTATTTCCATGTTGCAACTTGCTGAAAACTGTCCACAATGGTTCAGTTCATCTCAAATAGACAGCACAGCAAGAAATGGACATCTCAGAGTGCATCAAACATGATTTAGAGCTTGTTTATGGAAAAGTGCTTATTTCAGTATTTCCATCTTGCAACTTGCTGAAAACTGTTCCCTGTGTTAATTTCATCTCAAATAGACAGCACAGCAAAAAATGGACATCCAGAGTGCAACAAAAACATGATTTAGAGGATGTTTATGGAAAAGTGATTATTTCTGTATTTCCATGTTGCAACTTGCTGAAAACTGTCCACAATGTTAATTTCATCTCAAATAGACAGCACAGCAAAAAACGGACATCCCAGAGTGCATCAAACATGATTTAGAGCTTGTTTATGGAAAAGTGCTTATTTCTGTATTTCCATGTTGCAACTTGCTGAAAACTGTCCACAATGGTTCAGTTCATCTCAAATAGACAGCACAGCAAGAAATGGACATCTCAGAGTGCATCAAACATGATTTAGAGCTTGTTTATGGAAAAGTGCTTATTTCAGTATTTCCATGTTGCAACTTGCTGAAAACTGTCCACAATGGTTCAGTTCATCTCAAATAGACAGCACAGCAAAAATTGGACATCCAGAGTGCATCAAACATGATTTAGAGCTTGTTTATGGAAAAGTGCTTATTTCAGTATTTCCATGTTGCAACTTGCTGAAAATTGTCCACAATGGTTCAGTTCATCTCAAATAGACAGCACAGCAAGAAATGGACATCTCAGAGTGCATCAAACATGATTTAGAGCTTGTTTATGGAAAAGTGCTTATTTCAGTATTTCCATCTTGCAACTTGCTGAAAACTGTTCCCTGTGTTAATTTCATCTCAAATAGACAGCACAGCAAGAAATGGACATCTCAGAGTGCATCAAACATGATTTAGAGCTTGTTTATGGAAAAGTGCTTATTTCAGTATTTCCATCTTGCAACTTGCTGAAAACTGTTCCCTGTGTTAATTTCATCTCAAATAGACAGCACAGCAAAAAATGGACATCCAGAGTGCAACAAAAACATGATTTAGAGGATGTTTATGGAAAAGTGATTATTTCTCAAATAAAACTGACAATGTTAATTTCATCTCAAATAGACAGCAAAAAAACGGACATCCAGAGTGCATCAAACATGATTTAGAGCTTGTTTATGGAAAAGTGCTTATTTCTGTATTTCCATGTTGCAACTTGCTGAAAACTGTCCACAATGGTTCAGTTCATCTCAAATAGACAGCACAGCAAGAAATGGACATCTCAGAGTGCATCAAACATGATTTAGAGCTTGTTTATGGAAATGTGCTTATTTCTGTATTTCCATGTTGTAACTTGCTGAAAACTGTCCACAATGTTAATTTCATCTCAAATAGACAACACAGCAAGAAATGGACATCTCAGAGTGCATCAAACATGATTTAGAGCTTGTTTATGGAAAAGTGCTTATTTCAGCAATTCCATGTTGCAACTTGCTGAAAACTGTCCACAATGGTTCAGTTCATCTCAAATAGACAGCACAGCAAGAAATGGACATCTCAGAGTGCATCAAACATGATTTAGAGCTTGTTTATGGAAAAGTGCTTATTTCAGTATTTCCATGTTGCAACTTGCTGAAAACTTCCACAATGGTTCAGTTCATTTCAGCACAGCAAGAAATGGACATCTCAGAGTGCATCAAACTGATTTAGAGCTTGTTTATGGAAAAGTGCTGTATTTCCATCTTGCAACTTGTTGTTCCCTGTGTTAATTTCATCTCAAATAGACAGCACAGCAAAATGGACATCCAGAGTGCAACAAAAACATGATTTAGAGGATGTTTATGGAAAAGTGATTATTTCTGTATTTCCATGTTGCAACTTGCTGAAAACTGTCCACAATGTTAATTTCATCTCAAATAGACAGCACAGCAAAAAATGGACATCCCAGAGTGCATCAAACATGATTTAGAGCTTGTTTATGGAAAAGTGCTTATTTCAGTATTTCCATGTTGCAACTTGCTGAAAACTGTCCACAATGGTTCAGTTCATCTCAAATAGACAGCACAGCAAGAAATGGACATCTCAGAGTGCATC
>NW_024604173.1:0-2775 GCF_018296145.1 Oncorhynchus tshawytscha | reverse complement strand
GGAATACCCCCCTGAGGGAAGTCATTGGCATCGGACAAACCATATACACATTGGCCAATACCACCCAATTCGGCGTTGATTCGTGCAAAGTGTATTGCAACTGCCATATGGCGATTGCCTATTGTAACACTTTAAAAAATTCAACAGGTGGCGAATTCGCTCCACCATGGTTTTTCATATTGGAAAATGGCACCCAAGTCAACATCCAAAAGCAAAATTTTGAAAAAATGATTTTTTGTCAAAAACTTATCACCCCTTAAAAAGTGCTTTCTGGACCGTTTTTCGAAATTCTTTCGATTTTTTTGTCAATTACACATGTGTAAGAACTGTATGAATATACTTTTGTCCAATTTTATCATCATATTTTTTTTTTTTTTTTTTTTACATGGGCATAAGTAATATGTTTTGTCCACTTTCAATATGATTTCATAGGAAGTCAAAAGTCAAAAGTCAAAAATGTCAAAATTTTGTAAAAACTTCACACACCCTTAAAAAGTGCTTTCTGGACCGTTTTTGTAATTTTGTGTCAATTACACACGTATAAGAACTGTATCAACATACTTTAGTTGTATTCTACCATATGAAATTTGACATGCTCAAAAATGCAAAATTGACTGGCCTGATGAACACAGGATGGCCGAGCAGTGATAGTTGTTCCTTTCCATCACTCGTTGTGTTGATTTCATCATGTCCATTTGGTGATGTCTTTTCACATACAATCATATTGCAAGTGCACGTGCATTTGCAATATGGTTCAATGGGCATTTACCATATGAAATTTGACATGCTCAAAATCCTGCAGAAATGCAAAATTGACTGGCCAGATGAACTCGGGATGGCCTGGCAGTGATAGTTGCTCCTTTCCATCGCTCGTTGTGTTGACTTCATCCTGTCCATTTTGTGATGTCTTTTCACATACAATCATATTGCAAGTGCACGTGCATTTGCAATATGGTTCAATGGGCATTTACCATATGAAATTTGACATGCTCAAAAATGCAAAATTGACTGGCCTGATGAACACAGGATGGCCGAGCAGTGATAGTTGTTCCTTTCCATCACTCGTTGTGTTGATTTCATCATGTCCATTTGGTGGTGTCTTTTCACATACAATCATATTGCAAGTGCACGTGCATTTGCAATATGGTTCAATGGGCATTTACCATATGAAAATTGACATGCTCAAAAATCCTGCAGAAATGCAAAATTGACTGGCCAGATGAACTCGGGATGGCCGGGCAGTGATAGTTGTTCCTTTCCATCACTCGTTGTGTTGATTTCATCATGTCCATTTGGTGGTGTTTTTTCACTATAGAATCATATTGCAAATGCACGTGCATTGTTGTGCAACTGGTAACCCAAAAATAAAAATATGGTGATTTCATTATGTCCATTTGTTTATGTTTTCTTACTTTTGCAAAGTCACTGTGCATTTGCAATATGGTTCAATGGGCAGGTACCATCACGAATTTGTCATGCTATAAAAATGCTGCAGGAATGTGAATTGATTGCCCCGATGAACACAGGATGGCCGAGCAGTGATAGTTGTTCCTTTCCATCACTCGTTGTGTTGATTTCATCATGTCCATTTGGTGATGTCTTTTCACATACAATCATATTGCAAGTGCACGTGCATTTGCAATATGGTTCAATGGGCATTTACCATATGAAATTTGACATGCTCAAAAATCATGCAGAAATGCAAAATTGACTGGCCAGATGAACTCGGGATGGCCTGGCAGTGATAGTTGCTCCTTTCCATCGCTCGTTGTGTTGACTTCATCCTGTCCATTTATAGAATCATATTGCAAATGCACGTGCATTGTTGAGAGCTTTTCTTTGACATCTGTTGGGAGAAATGACTGACTTACAGTTTATGGGGATTGCTAATCACACATATGAAGTTTTGAAAAGATCTGACCTTTTTAACCCTTGGAAACTGCCACTATGACATCATTTAAGGCACTTCCGGTTGGCACAGGAAGCTATAAATAAACCCATATCCTGATTGGGGTATGCCTTTACAGAATCCTGAGTTTTAAGTCTTTACGTTAAGAACTGAGTTATTTACAGAGGGTTTAGTGAGTGTGTGTTATTTCAGAAAATCATAGAAAATCACAGAAATCTCGCAGAGCTCCGCAGCACACTTTAAAAAGATTCGTAAGAACACCCTGCAACTAGATCTGTAACCGTTGAAAAAAAAAAAACACCTATCCGTGAACATCACCAATCTGTCATTGTACGATTTCTCTTAAATGACGATAGATAAATGGCTGGTTCTTTTTTATTGACACCGGAGGCTCCTTGACTTTGACATGAAGTGGAAAAATAATTTCTCTATTTTCATTTTGGACCTTTAATCCCAGATAAATGGCCATAACTCAAAAACCGTTGAGGCCTGGACGCCATCTTGTTCGGGGCCAACTGCCCATTATGCCAAACCTACGCTCACCGAGTTTCGGCTTCCAAATATTTTCCGTTTTCGAGATAAGGCCCCGTCGTGAATCGTGATGTTTTGTCCGATAGCAATATGATTGCTTATGCCCCCTGTGGGATATTCTGGGACAGTGGAAAAATGACCAAAATCTTATTATTTTTGTGAAACGGAAACCGAATGTCCGACAAAGTTCATTTGATGACTTCCTGGTAGGTCCGGCCCTGCCGCTTCGGCCCGGCGCCGTCCGCGAATTTTAAAAACGTTTTCGGACGTCTAGTAAGGGACCGTACATTTGCAATGTGCACTTTCTCACTAACCATACGGCAAATGCCGAAATG
>NW_024604172.1:0-2773 GCF_018296145.1 Oncorhynchus tshawytscha | reverse complement strand
GGTAACAGTAGCCATTAATAGGTAACAGTAGCCATTACTAGGTAACAGTAGCCATTAATAGGTAACAGTAGCCATTAATAGGTAACAGTAGTCATTTTTCATTAGGTAACAGTAGCCATTAATAGGCCATTAATAATATAACAGTAATTAATAGGCAAACAGTTTTCATTAGTAGGTAACAGTAGCCATTAATAGGTAACAGTGGCCGTTAAGTAGGTAACAAATGTTTCATTAGTTGGTAACAGTGGTCATTAATAGGTAACAGTAGCCATTAGTATGTAACAGTAGCCATTAGTTGGTAACAGTGGTCATTAATAGGTAACAGCAGCCATTAATAGGTAACAGTAACCATTAATAGGTAACAGTAGCCATTAATAGGTAACAGTGGCCATTAGTTGGTAAAAGTGGCCATTAACAGGTAACAGTAGCCGTTAGTTGGTAACAGTAGCCATTAATAGGTAACAGTGGCCATTAATAGGTAACAGTAGCCATTAATAGGTAACAGTGGCCATTATTGGCAACAGGCAGCCATTAATAGGTAACAGCAGCCATTAGTAGGTAACAGTAGCCATTAATAGGTAACAGTAGCCATTAGTTGGTAACAGTAGCCATTAGTAGGTAACAGTAGCCATTACTAGGTAACAGTAGCCATTAATTGGCAACAGTGGCCATTAATAGGTAACAGTAGCCATTAATAGGTAACAGTAGCCATTAGTAGGTAACAGTGGCCATTAGTTGTAGCCATAACAGTAGCCATTGATATAGGTAACCATTAGTTGGTAACAGTAGCCATTAATAGGTATCAGTAACATTAATAGGCCATTAATAGGTAACAGTAGCCATTAGTAGGTAACAGTAGCCATTAGTTGGTAACAGTAGCCATTAATAGGTAACAGTGTGCCATTAGTAGGTAACAGTAGCCATTAATAGGCAACAGTAGCCATTAATAGGTAACAGTGGCCATTAATAGGTAAACAGTAGTCATTAATAGGTAACAGTAGCCATTAGTAGGTAACAGTAGCCATTAATAGGTAACAGTAGTCATTAATAGGTAACAGCCATTAGTTAGGTAACAGTAGCCATTAATAGGTAACAGTAGCCATTAATAGGTAACAGTAGCCATTAGTAGGTAACAGTAGCCATTAGTAGGTAACAGTGGCCATTAATTGGTAACAGTAGCCATTAATAGGTAACAGTTTCATTAGTTGGTAACAGTAGAAATTAATAGGTAACAGTAGCCATTAGTTGGCAGCTAACAGTAGGCCAGTAGTAGGTAACAACAGCCATTAGTTGGTAACAGTAACCATTAATAGCCATTAATAGGTAACAGTGGCCATTAGTTGGTAACAGGTAACGGTAGCCGTTAGTTGGTAACAGTAGCCATTAATAGGTAACAGCAGCCATTAATAGGTAACAGTAGCCACACAGGTAACAGTAGCCATTAATATGTAACAGCAGCCATTAATAGGTAACAGTAGCCATTAATAGGTAACAGTAGCCATTAATAGGTAACAGTGGCCATTAGTTGGTAACAGTAGCCATTAGTTGGTAACAGTAGCCATTAATAGGTAACAGTAGCCATTAATAGGTAACAGTAGCCATTAATAGCAGTACATTAATAGGTAACAGTAGCCATTAATAGGTAACAGTTAGTTGGTAACAGCAGTCATTAATAGGTAACAGTAGCCATTAATAATGGTAACAGTAGCCATTAATAGGTAACAGTAGCCATTAATTGGTAACAGTAGCCAGCAGTAGGTAACAGTAGCCATTAATAACAGTAACAGTAGCCATTAATAACAGCAGCCAGTAGCCATTAGTTGGTAACAGTAGCCATTAGTTGGTAACAGTAGCCATCAGTAGTCATTAATAGGTAACAGTAGCCATTAGTTGGTAACAGTAGCCATTAATAGGTAACAGTAGCCATTAATAGGTAACAGTAGCCATTAGTAGGTAACAGTAGCCATTAATAGGTAACAGTGGCCATTGATAGGCCATTAATAGGTAACAGTAGCCATTAATAGGTAACAGTAGCCATTAATAGGTAACAGTAGCCATTAATAGGTAACAGTAGCCATTAATAGGTAACAGTAGCCATTAATAGGTAACAGTGGCCATTAATAGGCCATTAATAGCTAACAGTAGCCATTAGTAGGTAACAGCAGCCATTAGTTGGTATCAGTAGCCATTAATAGGTAACGGTGGCCATTAGTTGGTAAAAGTAGCCATTAGTAGTTAACAGTAGCCATTAGTAGGTAACAGTAGCCATTAATAGGTAACAATGGCCATTAGTTGGTGACAGTAGCCATTAGTTGGTAACAGTAGCCATTAGTAGGTAACAGTAGCCATTAGTTGGTAACAGTAGCCATTAGTTGGTAACAGTAGCCATTAGTTGTTAACAGTAGCCATTAGTAGGTAACAGTAGCCATTAGTAGGTAACAGTAGCCATTAATAGGTAACAGTAGCCATTAGTTGGTAACAGTAGCCATTAATAGGTAACAGTGGCCATTAATAGGCCATTAATAGGTAACAGTAGCCATTAGTAGGTAACAGCAGCCATTAGTTGGTAACAGCGGCCGTTAGTTGGTAACAGTAGCCATTAATAGGTAACAGTAGCCATTAAAATGTAACAGTAGTCATTAATATGTAACAGTAGCCATTAGTAGGTAACAGTAGTCATTAATAGGTAACAGTAGCTATTAGTTGGTAACAGTAGCCATTAGTAGGTAACAGTAGCCATTAATAGGTAACAGTAGCCATTAGTTGGTAACAG
>NW_024604171.1:0-2771 GCF_018296145.1 Oncorhynchus tshawytscha | reverse complement strand
CCAATAGGAGGTATATCCTCTGAAAGGTACACCCCTTCAATGGGACTTCTAATGCTATTTAGTTGTGGCTCTATAGCGATGGCATTTAACATTCCTGACAAAGAACACCCCTGTCTAGTTCCTCGACACACTTTAAATGCTATTTAGTAGTGGCTCTATAGCGATGGCATTTAACATTCCTGACAAAGAACACCCCTGTCTAGTTCCTCGACACACTTTAAAAGGAGCACTCAAGCCACCGTTAACTTTCAATACACTTTCAATGTCACCCTGATCATGGCAATAAAACCAGAGCTGAAACCAAAAGCCTCCAAAGTAGCCCCAGAGGTATTGATGTTCAACTCAGTCAAACGTCTTTTCCTGATCAATTGAAATTAGACCAGCATCCAACCCAACAGCCCTAGAGACGTCCAGAGCATCCTGAATGAGGGAAATGTTATCTCCTATCTGCCTGCTGGAAACACAGTAGGACTGGTCCGTATGATGTGAAATGTTATGCCCCTATCTGCCTGCCGGGAACACAGCTTGTTGTTAATCCACCTGGCGTGACAGATTTCAATACAGCTTTTCGGCGAAAGCATAACAAGCGTTTATGTAAGAACATCTCTCTCAGTAGACAAAATATTACAAACAGCTAGCAGCCAAGTAGATTGGTCACGCAAGTCAGAAAAGTAATAAATTAAATGGCTTACCTTTGATGATCTTCAGATGTTTGCACTCACAAGACCCCCAGTTACACAATAAATGTTCCTTTTGTTCCATAGAGATTATTTTTATATCCAAAATATCTCCGTTTGTTTGGTGTGTTATGTTCAGAAATCCACAGGCTCGCGCGGTCACGGCATCGCAGACAAAAATTCAAAATAGTATCCGTAATGTTCACAGAAACATGTCAACGTATTTTATAATCAATCCTCAGGTTGTTTTTAAAATATATAATGGATAATATATCAACTGGGACTGTAGCTTTTTCAATAGGAGAGGGAGAGACATTGGCTGCCCCACTCTGTTGCGCAAGGAAAACTCTGGAAACACCCAGCTATCCACCCATTCACCTGCAATATCAGTTATGTTATACTCACAGACAATATTTTTACAGTTTTGGAAACGTTAGAGTGTTTTCTATCCTAATCTGACAATTATATGCATATTCTCATTTCTGGGGCTGAGAAATAGGCCGCTGCACCTCCTTTACCGTGGTCGGAGTCGGCCAATTACGCACGGCGTTAACACGGTCACACTCCATCACCACCCTCGAGCTGGAAATGCGATAACCCAGGAAGGAAACGGCTTGTTTGGAGAACACACATTTCTCAGCCTTGACGTATAGGTCATGCTCCAGCAGTCGCCCAAGGACCTTGCGCACCAGGGAGACATGCGCAGCGCGTGTGGCAGAATAAATCAAGATGTCATCAATATAGACTACCACACCCTGCCCGTGCAAGTCCCTGAGATTCTCATCTACAAAGGATTGGAAGACGGCTGGAGCATTCTTCAAACCATACGGCATGACAAGGTACTCATAGTGGCCTGATGTGGTACTAAACGCTGTTTTCCACTCGTCTCCTCCCCGAATACGCACCAGATTATACTCGCTCCTGAGGTCCAGTTTTGTGAAGAAACGCGCTCCGTGGAATGATTCCACCGCTGTAGCGTTGAGAGGTAGCGGATAACTAAATCCCACTGTGATCGAATTGAGACCTCGATAATCAATGCACGGACGCATTCCTCCCTCCTTTTTCCTCACAAAAAAAGAAACTCGAGGAGACGGGTGACATGGAGGGCCGAATGTACCCCTGTCCCAGAGCTTCCGTGACATGTCTCCATAGCCAAAGTCTCCTCCTGTGACAATGGGTACACGTGACTATGGGGAAGTGCAGCGTTCTCCTGGAGGTTTATCACGCAATCCCACCGTCGATGGGGTGGTAATTTAGTCGCATTTTCTTACTAAAAGCGATAGCCAAATCGGCATATTCTGGGGGAATGCGCACGGTGGAAACCGGGTCTGGACTCTCCACCGTCGTGGCACCGATGGAAACATATACACCTACCTGAACACTCGTCTGACCACCCCTGAAGAGCCCCCTGTTTCCAGGAAATTAGAGGATTGTGAATAGCCAGCCAGGGAACCCCCAACACCACTGGAAACCCAGGTGAATCAATAAGGTAGAAACTGATCTGCTCCCTATGATCCCCCTGCGTTACCATGTCCAGCGGAATCGTAAACAAAAACATGTGACCAACAGGGAGCTTTGGTTGAGTTTGGTGCCTACTCACCTGGGGTGGCCGAGAAGTGTTCCGCCGGCCAGGTCGACTCCCAGGGGAACTCCTCCAGCACCGGTCCGAAGTGTGTCCTCTCCGTCCACAATAGGCGCAGGAGGAGCCTCCTCCTCTGGTCTCCCTAGATGCAGCTCCTCCCAACTCCATCGGCGTTGGAGTGGGAGGGCTGGAAGGTGGAATTGACAGGACCCCTTCTGAATGCCCGCGGGCAGCTAGCAGGTTGTCCAGTCGAATCGACATGTCTATCAGTTCGTCAAGGGAGAGAGTTGTGTCCTGACAAGCTAGCTCCCGGCGGACATCCTCCCGGAGACTGCAACGGTAATGGTCCATCAGGGCCCTGTCATTCCACCCAGCACCAGCAGCCAGGGATAGACATATGTTACAGACTGTGTGATAGACATATGTTACAGACTGTGTGATAGACATATGTTACAGACTGTGTGATAGACATATGTTACAGACTGTGTGATAGACATATGTTACAGACTGTG
>NW_024604170.1:0-2771 GCF_018296145.1 Oncorhynchus tshawytscha | reverse complement strand
TGAGAGCTGAGTCTTTATGTGGGAGCAGTGTCTTTATGTGAGAGCTGTGTCTTCATGTGAGAGCTGTGTCTTCATGTGAGAGCTGTGTCTTCATGTGAGAGCTGTGTCTTTATGAGCGAGCTGTGTCTTTTTGTAAGAGCTGTGTCTTCATGTGAGAGCTGTGTCTTCATGTGAGAGCTGTGTCTTCATGTGAGAGCTGTGTCTTTATGAGCGAGCTGTGTCTTTTTGTAAGAGCTGTGTCTTCATGTGAGAGCTGTTTCTTCACGTGAGAGCTGTGTGTTTATGTGAGAGCTGTGTCTTTATGTGAGAGCTGTGTCTTTATGTGAGAGCTGTGTCTTCATGTGAGAACAGTGTCTTCATGTGAGAGCTGTTTCTTCACGTGAGAGCTGTGTGTTTATGTGAGAGCTGTGTCTTTATGTGAGAGCTGTGTCTTTATGTGAGAGCTGGGTCTTTATGTGAAAGCTGTGTCTTCATATGAGAGCTGTGTCTTCATGTTAGAGCTGTGTCTTCATGTGAGAGCTGTTTGTTCATGTGAGAGCCTTTTCTTCACTTGAGAGCTGTGTGTTTATGTGAGAGTTGTGTCTTTATGCGAGGGCTGTGTCTTTATGTGAGAGCTGTGTCTTTATGTGAGAGCTGTGTCTTTATGTGAGAGCTGGGTTTTTATGTAAGAGCTGTGTCTTTATGTATGCCCTGTGTCTTTATGTAACAGCTGTGTCTTTATGAAAGAGCTGTGTCTCTAGGTAAGAGCTGTGTCTATATGAAAGAGCTGTGTCTATGTAAGCACTGTGTCTTCATGTAAGCGCTGTGTCTTCATAAGAGAGCTGGGTCTTTATGCGAGAGCTGTGTCTTCATGTGAGAGCTGTGTCTTCATGAGAGAGCTGTGTCTTTATGTGAGAGCTGTGTCTTCATCTGAGAGCTGTGTCTTTATGAGAGAGCTGTGTCTTCATGTGAGAGCTGTGTCTTTATGTCTGAGCAGTGTCTTTATGTGAGAGCTGTGTCTTTATGTCTGAGCAGTGTCTTTATGTGAGAGCTGTGTCTTCATGTGAGAGCTGTGTCTTTAATGCGAGAGCTGTGTCTTTATGTGAGAGCAGTGTCTTTATGTGAGAGCAGTGTCTTTATGTGACAGCTGTGTCTTCATGTGAGTGCTGTGTCCTTTATGTAAGAGCTGTGTCTTTTTGTATGAGCTTTGTCTTTTGTGAGAGCTGTGTCTTCATGTGAGAGCTGTTTCTTCACGTGAGAGCTGTGTGTTTATGTGAGAGCTGTGTCTTTATGCGAGAGCTGTGTCTTTATGTGAGAGCTGTGTCTTTGTGAGAGCTGGGTCTTTATGTGAGAGCTGTGTGTTTATGTGAGGGCTGTGTCTTTATGTGAGAGCTGTGTCTTTATGTGAGAGCTGTGTCTTCATGTGAGAGCTGTGTCTTTATGTGAGAGGTGTGTTTTTATGTGAGAGCTGTGTCTTTATGTGAGAGCTGTGTCTTTATGTGAGAGCTGTGTCTTCATGTAAGAGCTGTGTCTTCATGTGAGAGCTGTGTCTTCATGTGAGAGCTGTGTCTTTATGTGAGAGGTTGTTTTTATGTTAGAGCTGTGTCTTTATGTGAGAGCTGTGTCTTTATGTAAGAGCTGTGTCTTCATGTGAGAGCCTTTGCTTCACTTGAGAGCTGTGTCTTTATGTGAGAGCTGTGTCTTTATGCGAGGGCTGTGTCTTTATGTGAGAGCTGGGTCTTTATGCGAGAGCTGTGTCTTCATGTGAGAGCTGTGTCTTCATGAGAGAGCTGTGTCTTTATGTGAGAGCTGTGTCTTCATCTGAGAGCTGTGTCTTTATGTGAGAGCTGTGTCTTCATGTGAGAGCTGTGTCTTTATGTCTGAGCAGTGTCTTTATGTGAGAGCTGTGTCTTTATGTCTGAGCAGTGTCTTTATGTGAGAGCTGTGTCTTCATGTGAGAGCTGTGTCTAAATGCGAGAGCTGTGTCTTTATGTGAGAGCAGCGTCTTTATGTGAGAGCAGTGTCTTTATGTGACAGCTGTGTCTTCATGTGAGTGCTGTGTCCTTATGTAAGAGCTGTGTCTTTTTGTATGAGCTTTGTCTTTTGTGAGAGCTGTGTCTTCATGTGAGAGCTGTTTCTTCACGTGAGAGCTGTGTGTTTATGTGAGAGCTGTGTCTTTATGCGAGAGCTGTGTCTTTATGTGAGAGCTGTGTCTTTGTGAGAGCTGGGTCTTTATGTGAGAGCTGTGTGTTTATGTGAGGGCTGTGTCTTTATGTGAGAGCTGTGTCTTTATGTGAGAGCTGTGTCTTCATGTGAGAGCTGTGTCTTTATGTGAGAGCTGTGTCTTTTATGTGAGAGCAGTGTCTTTATGTGAGAGCTGTGTCTTTATGTGAGAGCTGTGTCTTCATGTAAGAGCTGTGTCTTCATGTGAGAGCTGTGTCTTCATGTGAGAGCTGTGTCTTTATGTGAGAGGTTTGTTTTTATGTTAGAGCTGTGTCTTTATGTGAGAGCTGTGTCTTTATGTAAGAGCTGTGTCTTCATGTGAGAGCCTTTGCTTCACTTGAGAGCTGTGTCTTTATGTGAGAGCTGTGTCTTTATGCGAGTGCTGTGTCTTTATGTGAGAGCTGGGTCTTTATGTGAGAGCTGGGTCTTCATATGAGAGCTGTGTCTTCATGTGAGTGCTGTGTCTTTATGTGAGAGCTGTGTCTTTATGTAAGAGCTGTGTCTTTTTGTAAGAGCTGTGTCTTTTTGTAAGAGCCTTTGCTTCACTCTGAGAGCTGTGTCTTATGCGA
>NW_024604169.1:0-2768 GCF_018296145.1 Oncorhynchus tshawytscha | reverse complement strand
GCCATCTCCATAGACAAATATTGGCAGTGGAATGGCCTGTTTGGGATAGGGGGCAGCATTTTCACTTTTGGATGAAAGGCATGCCCAGAGTAAACTGCCTCCTACTCAGTCCCAGATGCTAATATCTGCATATTATTAGTAGATTTGGATATAAAACCCTCTGAAGTTTCTAAAACTGTTTGAATGATGTCTGTGAGTATAACTCATATGGCAGGCAAAAACCTGAGAAAAAATCCTAACAGTAAGTGGAAAATCTGAGGCTTGTAGTTTTTAAACTCAGCCCCTATTGAATATACAGTGTTGGTTATGTTGCACTTCCTAAGGCTTCCACTAGATGTCAACCGTCTTTAGAACGTTGTTTGATGCTTCTACTGTGAAGGGGGGCCGAATGAGAGGGGAATGAGTCAGAGGTCTGGCAGCAGCCTCAAGCTCAGTCACGCGCATTCATATGAGAGGTAGCTCTCGTTCCATTGTTTTTCTACAGACAATGGAATTCCCCGGTTGGAACATTATTGAAGTTTTATGTTAAAAACATCCTAAAGAATGATTCTATACATAGTTTGTTATGTTTCTACGACCAGTAATATAACTTTGTGGAATTTTCGTCCGACCTTTCCGCTGGAAGTTGCACACGCGTTTTGATTTGTTTACCTAAACACACTAACAAAAGGAGATAAATGGACATAAATTATGAACTTTATCCAACAAATCAAACATTTATTGTGGAACTTGAATTCCTGTGAGTGCATTCTGATGAAGATCATCAAAGGTAAGTGAATATTTATAATGCTATTTCTGACTAATGTTGACTGCGCAACATGACGGATATTTATTTTGGCTGGTTTGGGATCTGAGCTCCGTACTCAGATTATTGCATGGTATGCTTTTCCGAAAAGTTTTTTTGAAATCTGACACAGCGGTTGCATTAACGAGAAGTTTATCTAAAGTTCCATGCATAACACTTGAATTTTCATCAACATTTATAATGAGCATTTATGTGAATTGATGTGGCTCTCTGCAAAATCACTGGATGTTTTGGAACTACCGAATGTGACACGCCAATGTAAAATGAGATTTTTGAATATAAATATGCACTTTATCGAACAAAACATACATGTATTGTATAACATGAAGTCCTATGAGTGTCATCTGATGAAGATCATCAAAGGTTAGTGATTAATTTTATTCCTATTTGTGCTTTTTGTGACTCCTCTCTTTGGCTGGAAAAATGGCTGGGTTTTTCTGTGACTTGGTGGTGACCTAACATAATCGTTTGTGGAGCTTTCGCTGAAAAGCATTTTTGAAATCAGACACTGTTGCTGTATTAACGAGAATGTTATCTTTAAAATGGTGCCTAATACTTGTATGTTTGAGAAATTTGATTTATGAGATTTCTGTTGATTTGTATTTGGCGCCCTGCAATTTCATTGGCTGTTGGCGAGGGGTTCCGCTAGCGGAACAAAAGTCCTAGACTGGTTAATGAAGAGATCAGTGACTTTCAACAATGCAACATCTGTTGGAGATTTTCCGGTCATCAGATGATTTTCAGTAACCTATACTGTTGTCTTTGAAGTAGAAAGAATGATCAATATAAGCTTAAATATTAGACATATGAAGGCTAAACCTATGTGAGTGTCCAAGCTAGATCAACATCCAATTGACCATTGGACATGTAAAGAACAGAACATAAACAGAATCTGTGTAGATGAGGAAAGGTAGACTAACAAGACGTGTCTGGTCTGAACCATATCTGATCTAGTGAAGGATACTGGACACGCACATAAGTTAAGCATTGATAATGTAGGTCTGAACTTGTAAGGACCTTTGGACAGGAGCATTAGCTAAGGGGTGTGCATGTCATGCCATCAATAGAATCTATGCCCCAATGTCTGAACATTGGGGCATAGAGAGAATGGAAACTAAGTAAGACGACAAGATTCGTAATTTGGGGTGATGACGTTATGTAAGGGTAAGACTGTATAAAAACCAAGCACTAAGAATAAAGATTCAGTTGTTTCATGAACTAACTCGGCTTTGTTGCTCTCTGTGATAAAGTCTAATTGAATTCACAAGCTCTGGTATCTGAGAAGTATTTTAGTCAATATTTTTCCACAACACATCATAGGATGCTACCTTTCCAAGTCAGATGGTCAACTTTCCCCCAACTCCTCTCCCTCTCCTCTTCTCCCCCCTCTTATCTTCTCACTTACTCTTCTCTCCTCTTCTCCACCCTCTCCTCTTCCCCCCTCCTCTCTTCTCCACCCCCCTCTCCTCTCCTCTCCCTTCTCCTCTCCTCCCCTGACCCCTCTTCTTCCCCCCACTTAGCTTCTCCCCCTCTCTTCTCCCACTCACTTCTCCTATTCTCCATCTCTCCTCATCTTCTCTTCTAACCCTTTCCTGTTCTCTTCTCCCCCTCTCTTCTCCTCTTCTCCCCCTCTACATTTCAATTAGAGTTGTGTTCTAGACTAGTGGGAGTTGGAGCGAGGTTTGATTTGTGTACTATACAGGTGGGGGTCAGGGAGAGAGTTGAGTTATGTAGTAGACTGGTGGGGGTCAGTGAGAGAGTTGAGTTATATACTAGACTGGTGGGGGTCGGGGAGAGAGTTGAGCTATGTACTAGACTAGTGGGAGTCAGGGAGAGAGTTGAGTTATGTACTAGACAGGTGGGGGTCAGGGAGAGAGTTGAGTTATGTACTAGACTGGTGGGGTCAGGAGATAGTTGAGTTATGTACTATACTAGTGGGGGTCAGGGAGAGAGTTGAGTTATG
>NW_024604168.1:0-2765 GCF_018296145.1 Oncorhynchus tshawytscha | reverse complement strand
AGACCCTGGATCATTGTTACTCTAACTTCCGCGACGCATATAAGGCCCTGCCCCGCCCCCTTTCGGAAAAGCTGACCATGACTCCATTTTGTTGATCCCTGCCTACAGACAGAAACTAAAACAAGAAGCTCCCACGCTGAGGTCTGTCCAACGCTGGTCTGACCAAGCTGACTCCACACTCAAGACTGCTTCCATCACGTGGACTGGGAGATGTTTCGTATTGCGTCAGACAACAACATTGACGAATACGCTGATACGGTGTGCGAGTTCATTAGAACGTGCGTTGAAGATGTCGTTCCCATAGCAACGATTAAAACATTCCCTAACCAGAAACCTTGGATTGATGGCAGCATTTGTGTGAAACTGAAGGCACGAACCACTGCTTTTAATCAGGGCAAGGTGTCTGGTAACTTGACTGAATACAAACAGTGCAGCTATTCCCTCCGCAAGGCTATCAAACAAGCTAAGCGCCAGTACAGAGACAAAGTAGAATCTCAATTCAACGGCTCAGACACAAGAGGTATGTGGCAGGGTCTACAGTCAATCACGGACTACAGGAAGAAACCCAGCCCAGTCACGGACCAGGATGTCTTGCTCCCAGGCAGACTAAATAACTTTTTGCCCGCTTTGAGGACAATACAGTGCCACTGACACGGCCTGCAACGGAAACATGCGGTCTCTCCTTCACTGCAGCCGAAGTGAGTAAGACATTTAAACGTGTTAACCCTCGCAAGGCTGCAGGCCCAGACGGCATCCCCAGCCGCGCCCTCAGAGCATGCGCAGACCAGCTGGCCGGTGTGTTTACGGACATATTCAATCAATCCCTATACCAGTCTGCTGTTCCCACATGCTTCAAGAGGGCCACCATTGTTCCTGTTCCCAAGAAAGCTAAGGTAACTGAGCTAAACGACTACCGCCCGTAGCACTCACATCCGTCATCATGAAGTGCTTTGAGAGACTAGTCAGGACCATATCACCTCGAACCCTACCTGACACCCTTGACCCACTCCAATTTGCTTACCGCCCAAATAGGTCCACAGACGATGCAATCTCAACCACACTGCACACTGCCCTAACCCATCTGGACAAGAGGAATACCTATGTGAGAATGCTGTTCATCGACTACAGCTCGGCATTCAACACCATAGTACCCTCCAAGCTCGTCATCAAGCTCGAGACCCTGGGTCTCGACCCCGCCCTGTGCAACTGGGTACTGGACTTCCTGACGAGCCGCCCCAGGTGGTGAGGGTAGGCAACAACATCTCCTCCCCGCTGATCCTCAACACTGGGGCCCCACAAGGGTGCGTTCTGAGCCCTCTCCTGTACTCCCTGTTCACCCACGACTGCGTGGCCATGCACGCCTCCAACTCAATCATCAAGTTTGCGGACGATACAACAGTGGTAGGCTTGATTACCAACAACGACGAGACGGCCTACAGGGAGGAGGTGAGGGCCCTCGGAGTGTGGTGTCAGGAAAACAACCTCACACTCAACGTCAACAAAACTAAGGAGATGATTGTGGACTTCAGGAAACAGCAGAGGGAACACCCCCTATCCACATCGATGGAACAGTAGTGGAGAGGGTAGCAAGTTTTAAGTTCCTCGGCATACACATCACAGACAAACTGAATTGGTCCACTCACACAGACAGCATCGTGAGGAAGGAACCTCAGGAGGCTGAAGAAATTCGGCTTGTCACCAAAAGCACTCACAAACTTCTACAGATGCACAATCGAGAGCATCCTGGCGGGCTGTATCACCGCCTGGTATGGCAACTGCACCGCCCTCAACCGTAAGGCTCTCCAGAGGGTAGTGAGGTCTGCACAACGCATCACCGGGGGCAAACTACCTGCCCTCCAGGACACCTACACCACCCGATGCTACAGGAAGGCCATAAAGATCATCAAGGACATCAACCACCCGAGCCACTGCCTGTTCACCCCGCTGTCATCCAGAAGGCGAGGTCAGTACAGGTGCATCAAAGCTGGGACCGAGAGACTGAAAAACAGCTTCTATCTCAAGGCCATCAGACTGTTAAACAGCCACCACTAACATTGAGTGGCTACTGCCAACACACTGTCAATGACACTGACTCTACTCCAGCCACTTTAATCATGGGAATTGATGGGAAATGATGTAAATATATCACTAGCCACTTTAAACAATGCTACCTTATATAATGTTACTTACCCTACATTGTTCATCTCATATGCATACGTTGATACTGTACTCTATATCATCGACTGCATCCTTATGTAATACATGTATCACTAGCCACTTTAACTATGCCACTTGGTTTACATACTTATCTCATATGTATATACTGTACTCGATATCATCTACTGTATCTTGCCTATGCTGCTCTGTACCATCACTCATTCATATATCCTTATGTACATATTCTTTATCCCCCTTACACTGTGTATAAGACAGTAGTTTTTTTTTTGGAATTGTTAGTTAGAATACTTGCTTTTATTACTGCATTGTCGGAACTAGAAGCACAAGCATTTCGCTACACTCGCATTAACATCTGCTAACCATGTGTATGTGACAAATAAAATTTGATTTGATTTTGATTTGATTTAAAATCCACTAGCTTCTAGAACTCGTCCCCTTGGAACGAGCCTCCAAAAAAAAACGAATCTCCTATACGGAAAAACGTACAGTCAAAATAAATTGTGATCCATGGCAACGCACTGGCTAAACGCAAAACTTGTTGACTGCCCACCCTTGTAACAATCAGCAACCAACGCACTATATGAGGT
>NW_024604167.1:0-2765 GCF_018296145.1 Oncorhynchus tshawytscha | reverse complement strand
TTTCAACCACTCCAAAAATGTATAGTTTAACAAACTATAGTTTTGGCAAATCGGTTAGGACATCTACTGTGTGCATGACACAAGTAATTTTTCCAACAATTGTTTACAGTCAGATTATTTCACTTATAATTCACTATTCACTGTACCACAATTCCAGTGGGTCAGAAGTTTACATACACCAAGTTGACTGTGCCTTTAAACAGTTTGGAAAATTCCAATATGTGGTCTGCGGTTGTGAGACCGGTCTGATGTACTGACAAATTCTCTAAAACAACGTTGGAGCGGCATATGGTAGAGATATTAACATTACATTCTCTGGCAACAGCTCCAGTAGATATTCCTGCAGTCAGCATGCCAATTGCACACTCCCTCAAAACTTGAGACATCTGTGGTGTTGTGTGACAAAACTGCACATTTTAGAGTGGCCTTTTATTCTCCCCAGCACAAGGTGCACCTGTGTAATGATCATGCTGTTTAATCAGCTTTTTGATATGCCACACCTGGAGGATAGATTATCTTGTAAAAGGATAAATGTTCACTAACAGGGTTATAAACAAATGTATGCACCAAATTTGAGAGAATGAAGCTTTGTGAATAAGTGAAGAATTCTGTGATCTTTTTTTTTCAGCTCATGAAACATGGGTCAACACTTTACATGTTGTATTTATAGTTTTGTAACATCTTCCCAAATCGACAATGGGGAGACCTTACTGTGCTTTGTGTCTGTCTCTAAGTTTTGGACTTCCACACAAAATTACTTCTTTACCTATTTTAGGTTTAAGGAAGTGTGTAGGTCGTGTTCTATATCATACAGCTAGTTTTATAATGTAGAGGTTTCATTCAGGTCTCTCTTTAAATAAACACTGTCTTTGGCAGGAGAAAAAACAAACCCGGAGGAACCAGGGACATCCAAACCGGCAAGACGACACCTCTGCTCCCAGATTGGAAAGAGTTTTACCAAGTTAGGAAGTCTGAAAAGACATGTGAGGAAACACACAGCAGAGAAGCTATACCATTGTGCCCAGTGTGGAAAGAGTTTTAACCACTTAGGAAACATGAAATCTCATGAGCGAATACACACTGGGGAGAAGCCATACCTTTGCGCCCAGTGCGGAAAGAGTTTTAGCCGCTTAGGACAACTGAAATGTCATGAGCGAATACACACAGGGGAGAAGCCATACCATTGCGCCTGGTGTGGAAAGAGTTTTAAGGTCTCAGGAATGCTGACAACTCATGAGCGAATACACACAGGGGAGAAGCCTTTCAAATGCTCAGACTGTGGGAAGACATATTACTCATCACGGTCACTTAAAAGTCATGTGAGAATCCACACAGGAGAGAATAATTACTTCTAGTGTGAATATTGATATTTCACTTCACATTGACTTCGTCAGAGAACATACACAGTGGCCCCGTTGTCTTATATTGTTGACTGAGAATGTGTTTACCTGTTTATACCAGATGAAATGTAATTGTACAACGTATATTCAAACACGAATTGAATATGGAGTATGTCAGTTTGAATATAGAGTAGATCAGATTCCATATGTTTAAATGGTCCTTTTTAAACTCTATGTGTGTTTATCTGAGTGTGTCATTCCTCCAGCACTACAGATAATCAAGTGATATTTGGATGTGATGCATTTGCTCCATTGTTTACATTTGCATTGTTGGCCCACTGATGATTTAATGACATGAAACTGTTCACAGACTCTGTAATGGAACATTTTAATCATATGTGTCCACATAACTGAGTATGTGACTAACCTTGTGAAACTGTCCTATTATAATCTCCTGTTCCTCGGAGTATCGTCCTGTGTTGCAAACCAGCTGCATCTCCGTCTTTTGTATGAATGAAGTCCCTCCCAGGAACAGGAAACTATAAAGATATGTGCCCATCACCCAATGCTTCAGAATTCAGACTGTCTACACTGCGCTGTGTAACTCTGTTATTCTCTCTGAGCTCAGAAATAAAGAGTCTTGGTTTGACTTGGACTCCAGCAGATCCTTATTTTATAATATCCACCACAACTCTCCCATGGATTGCTGTTTATCATTGTCTCAATGAAGAGTTCTTTGTTTTACTTTCCTGGGGTCATTTACAAGCCTCCCACTGGTTGAATTAACTTTGTTTCCACGTCATTTCAACAAAACAAATCAATGTGATGTTTGATTAATGTGGAAAACTGATTGGATTTGTAAAAAGCCATGAACATCAAGTATTTTTATTATTTTTTTCACCGAACTGGCAACCTAAATCCCTTGTTGGTTTCATGTTGAATTGACTTTATGTAACATGTAAATAGAGACTAGATGTTTAACTGACACCAGTGGGCTTGTCTGAATAAGTGGTGGGTGTTGGATCCACCTGCTGTTGAATTCCCATGTGCCGAATGAAAAATACAAGTTAAATTGGTTTCCATTGCATTTTCAACTCTACTGATCTTCTTTTTTTTTTTTTTTTTACATTGAGTTCTATAGCAAACTTGCTCTTGTCCCGTGCACTGTAGCCAGCAGCTCACAGATACAGTGCTGGTAGGCTACCAACATGATGAGATTATTATGGATAAGAACAATATTTTATTTGTCAAACAAAATAATAAACCATGTAAAACAAACTAACAAATCGTCTGTCGTCATTTATAAAAGTGTACAGGCATATCCTGTTTCCGTCAGCCTGGTCATTACTTCTGAAATGGTTGGATCAATATCCACCTTCATGATATGGATGAAGCCTGATTTGGAATGTCTGAGTAGTTCTGATG
>NW_024604166.1:0-2762 GCF_018296145.1 Oncorhynchus tshawytscha | reverse complement strand
TTGAAAATGTTCCATTGAAGTGATAGCTTAGTGAAAATCAAATATTGTTAGAAACTGTTAGAAAACAGTAGATACCTGTCTGAGGCAGTTTTTAATTTCCATTGATAGATCCATCCATCTTTCCATATGCACTTATAGACATCTATCCATCCATCCGTCCATCCAACCAAACAATACATCCAACCAACCATCCATCCGTCCATCCAACCAACCAACCAACCAACCAACCATCTGTCCATCCAACCAAACAATCCATCCATCCATCCATCCATCCATCCATCCATCCATCCATCCATCCATCCATCCATCCATCCATCCAACCAACCAACCAACCATCTGTCCATCCAACCAAACAATACATCCATCCAACCATCCATCCATCCATCCATCCAACCAACCAACCAACCAACCAACCAACCATCTGTCCATCCAACCAAACAATACATCCATTCATCCATCCATCCATCCATCCATCCATCCAACCAACCAACCAACCATCTGTCCATCCAACCAACCATCCATCCGTCCATCCAACCAACCAACCAACCAACCAACCAACCAACCAACCATCTGTCCATCCAACCAAACAATACATCCATCAACCATCCATCCATCCATCCATCCAACCAAACAATACATCCATCCATCCATCCATCCATGAGAGCTCATACCAATCATCATGAACTGAAAGGCGTTGTCAGAGACGGAGAAGATATGGGGTGGAGCCTCCATCCTCTTCTTCCCTCTGTAGGCGTTGACAACCTCTTCGTCGTACACTGGGAGCCACTTGTAGGGGTTCACCGTGGCACAGAAGAGCCCAGAGTAGGTCTGGATGAAAGAATAAATAAATGAGGGGATTAGTAAAGTCAGATTGACATTTACCTGGATTTATGTGAGGATGTGGGTGTACTTTGGTAAACTGATGTGGGTTTACTGTATTGATATGTTTTGGTTTCTACCGTTCATTTATGTGTAGTACTGTATGTATGTAGTTATTATCTTCATGTATGTGTGTGTTTGTATGTGCAGGTTTCTTACATAGATCATCCATGCTGCATAACGCTCTTTGAGGTTATACAACACAGAGGCTTCATTCAGGTAGGTCATCATGGCCATGTCCTCAATCTTGTCGTACTTAGGGGGGTTCATCTCATAGATGTCTGCCTCTTTGAACTCTTTTCCTTCCTGAAACAGTCAGAAATCTAGATTACAACACAGATCAAACTGGACATGACTGAATGCTTTTTTGCTCATTAAATACAAGTTTAATAATTTAAATGCATATCCACATTTAATCCAACTACTTAGTTATCACCCACTGACACATAACTGGAGATTCTTGACTAGTCAACATTCCATATCATTTTTAAATAGCAGCAATAAAAAGTATGTTTTAAGGTGATACATTGTCTGCAAAACAAAATGTAATGCTTCTTAATCAATTTTTTTTGTAACTGATTTCTTATTGCCTCATAGACATTGTTTGGATTTTCATTGATTTTTTAAGAAATAGAGTAAAATTCACAAAATTAAACTTGACTACTTTTCAGATCAGGCTTACCTCCTTACTTCCGTCAGGTCTCGTGACTGTCACAGTACATTTCCCTTCTGCCCTGGCAGTGATCAGACCCTTGAGGTACAGCTCCACCTTGTCTGTCACATAGCAGGCGTTCTTTGAATCAAAGGGTGCGGCTTGTGCCTCAATCCTTTCCCTCTCAGGCTTACGAAGGTATATGGCAGCCTTGCCGTAGATTTGCATCTCCGCGTCCGTACTCATGGTGACGGATAACTAGGAAAGAGATGAAACAAGAAACATGATTGACTCTGTGGTGCTTCCTCCCCAGTCAACAGAGTTAGGTGAGCAGTATCGCTCAGAATATTCTCACACTTTTAATGTGAAGAGTCAAACCATGTCTCACCTTCTTTTTCCCCTCCTACAGATGAATGTGTACTTCTTGGAGGACCCTGTGAAACATGAAAGTGTTGTGAAAACATACAAGTCTAAAGCTTCATCATTGAACCCCTAAAGGGCTAGAAAACATTTAACTCAATCATTACATGTCAAATTCAACTACAGGTGCAACTGGTAACTTTAATTTTCCTAGTGGCAACTCACTTTACTACACATTCTGTCAGGAATTCAAATAAATTCCCATAAAACCCAGTTACATTCTAGAACACTCTTTCAAGTGCAGGAGCACCACTGAAAGTTACAGATTTGAAATAAAACACATTTAAAGTATAACACATAATACAAATATATATATATTTTTTATATGCCACTTGATTGCATATTGTCAAATCTTACAAGAGACAATGCAGAAGTCATTTCAAACAGTGCAGTTAGCTACTGCCTCAGTTGCTGAGTACAAAGATGAGACAAATGTAAAAATCTAAGGAGATGTAGAGGTCTTACCACAGAGGAAGAAGGTATCTGACTTATGGATGCTGGGGCCTCAGCCTCCTTATATCTGGTTGGAAGTGCCAACCAAGCAAAAGTTAATTATGGACCACTCTGGGAAAGGACATGAATTGGATGAGAGACCTCTGTGTGTCTGTGTCTCACTAGCACCTCCCACTTCCAGGAGCACCACACTCCCATTACATGACTTTTTAATGTCATATTTGTCTCTGAATTGAATTTCACTGAATGTACATAAATGATAGATGTCATTACTAATAATTATGACAATATCAAAAGTTTGATTCTTCCCAATGTAACTTCCACTTCCACTGAACCTCATATACTGTAATGGACTGAG
>NW_024604165.1:0-2760 GCF_018296145.1 Oncorhynchus tshawytscha | reverse complement strand
TTTCACAGTGTATAGAAGACAGTTAGAATCTGTTGTTTCACAGTGTATAGAAGACAGTTAGAATCTGTTGTTTCACAGTGTATAGAAGACAGTTAGAATCTGTTGTTTCACAGTGTATAGAAGACAGTTAGAATCTGTTGTTTCACAGTGTATAGAAGACAGTTAGAATCCATTGTTTCAGGTGTATAGAAGACACAGTTAGAATCTGTTGTTTCACAGTGTATAGAAGACACAGTTAGAATCTGTTGTTTCACAGTGTATAGAAGACACAGTTAGAATCTGTTGTTTCACAGTGTATAGAAACACAGTTAGAATCTGTTGTTTCACAGTGTATAGAAGACACAAAGTTAAATCTGTTGTTTCACAGTGTATAGAAGACAGTTAGAATCTGTTGTTTGACAGTGTATAGAAGACAGTTAGAATCTGTTGTTTCACAGTGTATAAAGACACAGTTAGAATCTGTTGTTTCACAGTGTATAGAAGACAGTTAGAATCTGTTGTTTCACAGTGTATAGAAGACACAGTTAGAATCTGTTGTTTCACAGTGTATAGAAGACACAGTTAGAATCTGTTGTTTCACAGTGTATAGAAGACAGTTAGAATCTGTTGTTTCACAGTGTATAGAAGACACAGTTAGAATCTGTTGTTTCACAGTGTATACAGTGTATAGAGACAGTTAGAATCTGTTGTTTCACAGTGTATAGAAGACACAGTTAGAATCTGTTGTTTCACAGTGTATAGAAGACAGTTAGAATCTGTTGTTTCACAGTGTATAGAAGACACAGTTAGAATCTGTTGTTTCATTGAGTGTATAGAAGACAGTTAGAATCTGTTTGTTTCACAGTGTATAGAAGACAGTTAGAATCTGTTGTTTCACAGTGTATAGAAGACAGTTAGAATCTGTTGTTTCACAGTGTATAGAAGACAGTTAGAATCTGTTTGTTTCACACGGTGTATAGAAGACACAGTTAGAATCTGTTGTTTCACAGTGTATAGAAGACACAGTTAGAATCTGTTGTTTCACAGTGTATAAAAGACAGTTAGAATCTGTTGTTTCACAGTGTATAGAAGGCACAGTTAGAATCTGTTGTTTCACAGTGTATAGAAGACAGTTAGAATCTGTTGTTTCACAGTGTATAGAAGTTAGAATCTGTTGTTTCACAGTGTATAGAAGACACAGTTAGAATCTGTTGTTTCACAGTGTATAGAAGACACAGTTAGAATCTGTTGTTTCACAGTGTATAGAAGACAGTTAGAATCTGTTGTTTCACAGTGTATAGAAGACAGTTAGAATCTGTTGTTTCACAGTGTATAGAAGACAGTTAGAATCTGTTGTTTCACAGTGTATAGAAGACAGTTAGAATCTGTTGTTTCACAGTGTATAGAAGACAGTTAGAATCTGTTGTTTCACAGTGTATAGAAGACACAGTTAGAATCTGTTGTTTCACAGTGTATAGAAGACACAGTTAGAATCTGTTGTTTCACAGTGTATAGAAGACAGTTAGAATCTGTTGTTTCACAGTGTATAGAAGACACAGTTAGAATCTGTTGTTTCACAGTGTATAGAAGACACAGTTAGAATCTGTTGTTTCACAGTGTATAGAAGACAGTTAGAATCTGTTGTTTCACAGTGTATAGAAGACACAGTTAGAATCTGTTGTTTCACAGTGTATAGAAGACACAGTTAGAATCTGTTGTTTCACAGTGTATAGAAGACACAGTTAGAATCTGTTGTTTCACAGTGTATAGAAGACAGTTAGAATCTGTTGTTTCACAGTGTATAGAAGACAGTTAGAATCTGTTGTTTCACAGTGTATAGAAGACACAGTTAGAATCTGTTGTTTCACAGTGTATAGAAGACACAGTTAGAATCTGTTGTTTCACAGTGTATAGAAGACTGTTGTTTCACAGTGTATAGAAGACACAGTTAGAATCTGTTGTTTCACAGTGTATAGAAGACAGTTAGAATCTGTTGTTTCACAGTGTATAGAAGACAGTTAGAATCTGTTTTTCACAGTGTATAGACAGTTAGAATCTGTTGTTTCACAGTGTATAGAAGACAGTTAGAATCTGTTGTTTCACAGTGTATAGAAGACAGTTAGAATCTGTTGTTTCACAGTGTATAGAAGACAGTTAGAATCTGTTGTTTCACAGTGTATAGAAGACAGTTAGAATCTGTTGTTTCACAGTGTATAGAAGACAGTTAGAATCTGTTGTTTCACAGTGTATAGAAGACAGTTAGAAGACAGTTAGAATCTGTTGTTTCACAGTGTATAGAAGACACAGTTAGAATCTGTTGTTTCACAGTGTATAGAAGACAGTTAGAATCTGTTGTTTCACAGTGTATAGAAGACAGTTAGAATCTGTTGTTTCACAGTGTATAGAAGACAGTTAGAATCTGTTGTTTCACAGTGTATAGAAGACAGTTAGAATCTGTTGTTTCACAGTGTATAGAAGACAGTTAGAATCTGTTGTTTCACAGTGTATAGAAGACAGTTAGAATCTGTTGTTTCACAGTGTATAGAAGACAGTTAGAATCTGTTGTTTCACAGTGTATAGAAGACACAGTTAGAATCTGTTGTTTCACAGTGTATAGAAGACACAGTTAGAATCTGTTGTTTCACAGTGTATAGAAGACAGTTAGAATCTGTTGTTTCACAGTGTATAGAAGACAGTTAGAATCTGTTGTTTCACAGTGTATAGAAGACACAGTTAGAATCTGTTGTTTCACAGTGTATAGAAGACAGTTAGAATCTGTTG
>NW_024604164.1:0-2760 GCF_018296145.1 Oncorhynchus tshawytscha | reverse complement strand
ATCCATGTTTAATATAACAAAGAAACATGAACTTACAAAAAAACAATAAACGAAACCGAAACAGCCTATCTGGTGCAAACTAACAACGAGTACACATAGGACACTAAGGACAATCACCCACGACAAACTCAAAGAATATGGCTGCCTAAATATGGTTCCCAATCAGAGACAACGATAAGCACCTGCCTCTGATTGAGAACCACTCCAGACAGCCATAGACCTTGCTAGACAACCCACTAAGCTACAATCCCAATACCACCACCAAAACCCCAAGACAAACACACCACAATTACAAAACCCCATGCCACACCCTGGCCTGACCAAATACATAAAGATAAACACAAAATACTTTGACCAGGGCGTGACAGAACCCCCCCCCTAAGGTGCGGACTCCCGAACGCACCTCAAAACAATAGGGAGGGTCCGGGTGGGCGTCTGTCCATGGTGGCGGCTCCGGCGCGGGACGTGGACCCCACTCCTTTAATGTCTTAGTCCCCTCTCCCTTCGTCCCTGGATAGTCCACCCTCGCTGCCGACCATGGCCTAGTAGTCCTCACCCAGAACCCCACTGGACTGAGGAACAGATCGGGACTGAAGGACAGCTCGGGACCGAGGCAGCTCGGGACTGAGGGGAAGCTCGGGAGTGAGAGAAAGCTCAGGAGTGAGAGAAAGCTCAGGAGTGAGAGAAAGCTCAGGAGTGAGAGAAAGCTCAGGAGTGAGAGGAAGCTCAGGAGTGAGAGGAAGCTCAGGAGTGAGAGGAAGCTCAGGCAGGTAGATAGATCTACCAGCTCCTGGCTGGCTGGTGGTTTCAGCAGATCCTGGCTGACTGGCAGATCTGGAAGAGTCTGGTTGACTGGCAGATCTGGAAGAGTCTGGTTGACTGGCAGATCTGGAAGAGTCTGGTTGACTGGCAGATCTGGAAGAGTCTGCTTGACTGGCAGATCTGGAAGAGTCTGGTTGACTGGCAGATCTGGAAGAGTCTGGCTGACTGGCAGATCTGGAAGAGTCTGGCAGACTGGCGATGCTGGGCAGACCGGCGGCGCCGGGCAGACTGGCGGCGCCGGGCAGACTGGCGGCGCCCGGGCAGACTGGCGACGCTGGGCAGACTGGCGGCGCTGGGCAGACTGGCGGTGCTGGGCAGACTGACGACGCTGGGCAGACTGACGACGCTGGGCAGACTGGCGGTGCTGGGCAGACTGGCGATGCTGGGCAGACTGGCGATGCTGGGCAGACTGGCGATGCTGGGCAGACTGGCGATGCTGGGCAGACTGATGGCGCTGGGCAGACTGGCGATGCTGGGCAGACGGGGGCACTGGCGGCGCTGGGCAGACTGGCGGCACTAGCTGCTCCATATAGGCTGACAGCTCTGGCGGCTTCTACAGACTGACCGCTCTGGCGGCTCCGTGCTGACTGGCAGCTCCTTGCAGACTGGCAGCTCCTTGCAGACTGGCAGCTCCTTACAGACTGACAGCTCGTGCAGACTGACAGCTCCGTGCAGACTGACAGCTCCGTGCAGACTGGCTGCTCCATGCAGACTGGCTGCTCCATGCAGACTGACAGCTCTGGCTGCTTCATGCAGACTGACAGCTCTGGCTGCTCCATGTAGACTGGCTGCTTCCTGCAGACTGGCAGCTCGGGCTGCTTCATGTAGACTGACAGCTCTGGCTGCTCCATGCGGACTGACAGCTCTGGCTGCTCCATGTAGACTGACAGCTCTGGCTGCTCTATGTAGACTGGCTGCTTCATGCAGACTGGCAGCTCGGGCTGCTTCATGTAGACTGACAGCTCTGGCTGCTCCATGCGGACTGACAGCTCTGGCTGCTCCATGCAGACTGACAGCTCTGGCTGCTCCATGCGGACTGACAGCTCTGGCTGCTCCATGCGGACTGACAGCTCTGGCTGCTCCATATAGACTGGCTGCTTCATGCAGACTGGCAGCTCAGGCTGCTTCATGTAGACTGACAGCTCTGGCTGCTCCATGTAGACTGGCTGCTTCATGCAGACTGGCAGCTCGGGCTGCTTCATGTAGACTGACAGCTCTGGCTGCTCCATGCAGACTGACAGCTCTGACTGCTCCATGCAGACTGACAGCTCTGACTGCTCCATGCAGACTGACAGCTCTGGCTGCTTCATGCAGACTGGCAGCTCTGGCTGCGCTGAACAGGCGGAAGACTCCGGCAGCGCTGGAGATGAGGAAAGCTCTAACAGCGCTAGATAGGCGTGAGACTCCGGCAGCGCAGGAGAGGAGAAAGGCTCTGGCTGCGCTAAACAGGCGGGAGGCTCCGGCAGCGCTGTAGAGGAGGAAGGCTCTGGCTGCGCTGAACAGGCGGGAGGCTCCGGCAGCGCTGTAGAGGAGAAAGGCTCTGGCTGCGCTGAACAGGCGGGAGGCTCCGGCAGCGCTGTAGAGGAGGAAGGCTCTGGCTGCGTTAAACAGGCGGGAGACTCCAGCAGCGCAGGAGAGGAGAAAAGCGCTGGCTGCGCTGAACAGGCGAGGCACACTGAAGGCCTGGTGCGTGGTGCTGGAACTGGTGGTACTGGATCGAGGACACGCACAGGAAGCCTGGTGCGGGGAGCTGCTACCGGAGGGCTGGGGTGTGGAGGTGGTACTGGATGGGCTAGACCGTGAAGGCGTACTGAGATCTTGAGAGCAGTGTTGGCACAGGATGTGCAAGGCTAGGGATGTGCACAGGAGGCCTGGTGCGTGAGGCTGGCACCAACTTCACCAGCCGACCAACACGCACCTCAGACGAGTATGGAGCGC
>NW_024604163.1:0-2759 GCF_018296145.1 Oncorhynchus tshawytscha | reverse complement strand
ACAATGCAGTTTCAAAAAATACAGATAAGAATAAGAGATAAAAGTAATTAAAGAGGAGCAGTAAAAAATAACAATATATACAGTTCATCCTCTATGGAGTTAGATAGACCCTGGTGGAAAGCGGTGACCAGTTCCTCAGTAGTCCACCCTCTCTCGGCGGCGACGCCTGTAGCACTGGGTGACTTGGGCATTGGCTCCTCCTGGGTTGGAGTTACTACACCAGCTCCGACGCTCGTCTTATGTGGCTGGGCTTGCATACTATTACAGAGTACAAAAGGGAAGCACAACCACGAGCTGCCCAGTGACACGAGCCTACCAGACGAGCTAAATCACTTCTATGCTCACTTCGAGGCAAGCAACACGTCGGTTCTCCATTGCCGACGTGAGTAATACCTTAAACAGGTCAACATTCCCAAGGCCGTGGGGCCAGACGGATTACCAGGACCATTGAGTAACACCTTAAACAGGTCAACATTCACAAGGCCGTGGGGCCAGACGGATTACCAGGACCATTGAGTAATACCTTAAACAGGTCAACATTCACAAGGCCGTGGGGCCAGACGGATTACCAGGACCATTGAGTAATACCTTAAACAGGTCAACATTCACAAGGCCGTGAGTAATACCTTAAACAGGTCCAGACGGATTACCAGGACCATTGAGTAATACCTTAAACAGGTCAACATTCACAAGGCCGTGGGGCCAGACGGATTTCCAGGACCATTGAGTAATACCTTAAACAGGTCAACATTCACAAGGCCGCTTGGCCAGACGGATTACCAGGACCATTGAGTAATACCTTAAACAGGTCAACATTCCCAAGGCCGTGGGGCCAGACGGATTACCAGGACCATTGAGTCTGCTGATAAGAATGCGGTGATTGACAGAGTCAAAAGCCTTGGCCAGGTCGATGATAAGAATAACACCACACACAATTGGTTATTAGCTATTTAGTCATTTAGTTATTTTTACAATGTCAGTAAAAAAAACGATGGTTGTATCCTATCCTTCTATATGGGTCCTTAACCCCCTACCCATACCATCAGCGAGTGTCTAATGAGCATCCTGATCATGTGCCTCATATTAATGCCAAACTCTTCTGCCAACCTTGGATGAGAGCCACTGTTCACATTTGATCCACTGTTCACATATTTAAGTACTGCTGCACAGTACTGTCTCTTATCGATTGCTGTTATGGCGGTTATGATATCGTTTAGGACCTTGAGGGTGCGGCTAAAGGCTGTAAGAACTGGTTGTCTAGTGCATTACGAACAGAGAATAGAAGGAGCAGGTTTCTGGGCGTGGTAGAATAGATTCAGGGCATAATGTACAGACAAGGGTATGGTAGGATGAGAGTACAGTGGAGGTAAACCTAGGCATTGAGTGACGATGAGAGAGGTTGTGTCTCTGGAGGCACCAGTTAACCCAGGTGAGGTCTCCCCATGTGTGGGGTGGGACAAAAGAGCTATCGAAGGCATGTTGGGCAGGGCTGGGGGCTCTACAGTGAAATAAAACAATAGTAACTAACCTAAACAGCAATAGACAAGGCATATTGACATTAGAGAGAGGCATAAAGCAATCAAAGGTGTTGATCAGCTAAAACAACAACGGGTAAATGGTGATGAATGGGCAGAGGGGGTCCGTTAGGTACACACAGGACCTGAGTTCGAGGCTGGGGCCGACAGATAAACTAAATGAGTTACAGTGTTAATGAACAATCCAGCAGGCATCAGCTGTGTAGCCGAGTGATCATAGGGTCCAATGAGCAGCAATAGGTGAGTCAGGGAGCCGTTCGGTAGTCGCTACTACGCTAGGCGAGCTGGAGACACGGAGATTCAGACTGGCCGGGGCTAGCACATGGGTCTTCGGCGATATCGCAACGGAAAAGCCTATTGAAACCACATCGGACGATTACGTCGGCAGAACAGTCGTGATGGATCGGCGGGGCTCCGTGTCGACAATAAAGGGTCCAGGCCAATTGGAAAAAAGAGGTATTGTAGCCCAAGAATGAGCTGTTATTACTTCGTCGGCTAGCCGGGAGATGCGCCTAGGCTCAAGGCTTCGGGACAGAGGCGTTAGCCACAATAGCCACTCGGTTGCAGCAATGATCTGGTGTAATGGTCCAGAGCATGCGTCAGGAATCCCGGTGATGTGGTAGAGAAAAGCAGTCCGAGATCCTCTGGGTTGATATCGCGCTGTGCAGACTGGCAGGAAGCTGGTGTCTGAGCTAAAAGGTGAAGACCGCTAACAATGACTAGTAGCTAGTTTGCTGGCTAGCGTCTGATGGAGGTTCCAGTTATAAGGTATATTTAAAAAATGATGAACCAACTCCTTTTCCATATTTCTATAAGAGCCCCCGTGACCCAATTCACATCAGGACTAAGCAAACCCCAGCATGAGCTGTGGTTGCGGATAGTTAAATATCCACTCTACATAACGAAAAGTGAGCTGTGGTTGCGGAGAGTTAAATATCCACTCTACATAACGAAAAGTGAGCTGTGGTTGCGGAGAGTTAAATATCTACATAACGAAAAGTCACTTACGTTCCAAATAACGGGAGGACTTGTTCTCAACCATACAGGAACAGGAAACGTGGGAGCTTTTGCACGTGAAATGTTATGAACTCTGAAATATTGATCAAGAAGAAGTGAGTCCTCGGTGACAGCCTAACAGACAGCAGCTGGAAAGGTCGCAAATCTAGTACGACAATACTGACCGACGTGGACCAATCTCCAGAGAGAGAGATGGACCTTTCAGAC
>NW_024604162.1:0-2759 GCF_018296145.1 Oncorhynchus tshawytscha | reverse complement strand
ACACACACTAGTCTCCAGTCCTGTCTGACCTCTCTCTCCCTGTTCACATCTGTCACCCCCTGATCTGTTTCACCTGTCCTTGTTATTGTCTCCTCCCCCTCCAGGTGTCACTTGTTTTCCCCAGTGTATTTATCCCTGTGTTTCCTGTCCCTCTGTCCCAGTGTATTTATCCCAGTGTTTCCTGTCTCTCTGTCCCTGTGTATTTATCCCTGTGTTTCCTGTCTCTCTGTACCAGTGTATTTATCCCTGTGTTTCCTGTCTCTCTGTACCAGTGTATTTATCCCTGTGTTTCCTGTCTCTCTGTAACAGTGTATTTATCCCTGTGTTTCCTGTCGCTCTGTACCAGTGTATTTATCCCTGTGTTTCCTGTCTCTCAGTACCAGTGTATTTATCCCTGTGTTTCCTGTCTCTCTGTACCAGTGTATTTATCCCTGTGTTTCCTGTCTCTCTGTACCAGTGTATTTATCCCTGTGTTTCCTGTCTCTCTGTACCAGTGTATTTATCCCTGTGTTTCCTGTCTCTCTGTACCAGTGTATTTATCCCTGTGTTTCCTGTCTCTCAGTGTAACAGTGTATTTATCCCTGTGTTTCCTGTCGCTCTGTACCAGTGTATTTATCCCTGTGTTTCCTGTCTCTCAGTACCAGTGTATTTATCCCTGTGTTTCCTGTCTCTCTGTACCAGTGTATTTATCCCTGTGTTTCCTGTCTCTCAGTACCAGTGTATTTATCCCTGTGTTTCCTGTCTCTCTGTACCAGTGTATTTATCCCTGTGTTTCATGTCTGTCTCTCTGTACCAGTGTATTTATCCCTGTGTTTCCTGTCTCTCTGTACCAGTGTATTTATCCCTGTGTTTTCATGTCTCCTGTGTTAACATGTACTAATAGATACTGTTAACATGTACTAATAGATACCTAGAGGACTGTTAACATGTACTAATAGATACCTAGAGGACTGTTAACATGTACAAATAGATACCTAGAGGACTGTTAACATGTACTAATAGATAGATACCTAGAGGACTGTTAACATGTACTAATAGATAGATACCTAGAGGACTGTTAACATGTACTAATAGATAGATACCTAGAGGACTGTTAACATGTACTAATAGATACCTAGAGGACTGTTAACATGTACTAATAGATACCTAGAGGACTGTTAACATGTACTAATAGATACCTAGAGGACTGTTAACATGTACTAATAGATACCTAGAGGACTGTTAACATGTACTAATAGATAGATACCTAGAGGACTGTTAACATGTACTAATAGATAGATACCTAGAGGACTGTTAACATGTACTAATAGATAGATACCTAGAGGACTGTTAACATGTACTAATAGATACCTAGAGGACTGTTAACATGTAACCTAGAGGACTGTTAACATGTACTAATAGATACCTAGAGGACTGTTAACATGTACTAATAGATAGATACCTAGAGGACTGTTAACATGTACTAATAGATAGATACCTAGAGGACTGTTAACATGAGATAGATACCTGAGGACTGTTAACATGTACTAATAGATACCTAGAGGACTGTTAACATGTACTAATAGATAGATACCTAGAGGACTGTTAACATGTACTAATAGATAGATACCTAGAGGACTGTTAACATGTACTAATAGATAGATACCTAGAGGACTGTTAACATGTACTGTAATAGATAGATACCTAGAGGACTGTTAACATGTACTAATAGATAGATACCTAGAGGACTGTTAACATGTACTAATAGATAGATACCTAGAGGACTGTTAACATGTACTAATAGATACCTAGAGGACTGTTAACATGTACTAATAGATAGATACCTAGAGGACTGTTAACATGTACTAATAGATAGATACCTAGAGGACTGTTAACATGTACTAATAGATAGATACCTAGAGGACTGTTAACATGTACTAATAGATAGATACCTAGAGGACTGTTAACATGTACTAATAGATACCTAGAGGACTGTTAACATGTACTAATAGATAGATACCTAGAGGACTGTTAACATGTACTAATAGATAGATACCTAGAGGACTGTTAACATGTACTAATAGATAGATACCTAGAGGACTGTTAACATGTACTAATAGATAGATACCTAGAGGACTGTTAACATGTACTAATAGATAGATACCTAGAGGACTGTTAACATGTACTAATAGATACCTAGAGGACTATAACATGTAATAATAGATACCTAGAGGACTGTTAACATGTACTAATAGATACCTAGAGGACTGTTAACATGACTAATAGATAGATATCTAGAGGACTGTTAACATGTACTAATAGATAGATACCTAGAGGACTGTTAACATGTACTAATAGATAGATATCTAGAGGACTGTTAACATGTACTAATAGATAGATATCTAGAGGACTGTTAGACTAATAGATAGATATCTGTTAACATGTACTAATAGATAGATATCTAGAGGACTGTTAACATGTACTAATAGATAGATATCTAGAGGACTGTTAACATGTACTAATAGATAGATATCTAGAGGACTGTTAACATGTACTAATAGATAGATATCTAGAGGACTGTTAACATGTACTAATAGATAGATATCTAGAGGACTGTTAACATGTACTAATAGATAGATACCTAGAGGACTGTTAACATGTACTAATAGATAGATATCTAGAGGACTGTTAACATGTACTAATAGATAGATATCTAGAGGACTGTTAACATGTACTAATAGATAGAAATCCTAGAGGACTGTTAACATGTACTAATAGAT
>NW_024604161.1:0-2758 GCF_018296145.1 Oncorhynchus tshawytscha | reverse complement strand
TAATATAATAGAGATAGTAGATCTAGCTGGATCTACCTGGTCTGCAATAGTATAATAGAGACAGTAAATCTAGCTGGTCTGTCATATTATAATAGAGACAGTAGATCTAGCTGGTCTGTCATAATATAACAGAGACAGTAGATCTAGCTGGTCTGTCATAATATAAATGAGACAGTAGATCTAGTTGGTCTGTCATAATACAATAGAGACAGTAGATCTAGCTGGTCTGTCATAATATAATAGAGACAGTAGATCTAGATGGTCTGTCATAATATAATAGAGACAGTAGATCTACCTGGTCTGTCATAGTATAATAGAGACAGTAGATCTAGCTGGTCTGTCATAGTACAATAGAGACAGTCGATCTAGTTGGTCTGTCATAATTTAATAGAGACAGTAGATCTAGCTGGTCTGTCATAATATAATAGAGACAGTAGATCTAGCTGGTCTGTCATAATATAATAGAGACAGTAGATCTAGCTGGTCCGTCAAAATATAATAGAGACAGTAGATCTAGCTGGTCTGTCATAATATAATAGAGACAGTAGATCTAGCTGGTCTGTCATAATATAATAGAGACAGTAGATCTAGCTGGTCTGTCATATTATAATAGAGACAGCAGATCTAGCTGGTCTGTCATATTATAATAGACACAATAGATCTAGCTGGTCTGTCATAATATAATAGAGACAGTAGATGTAGCTGGTCTGTCATATTATAATAGAGACAGTAGATCCAGCTGGTCTGTCATAATATAATAGAGACAGTAGATCTAGCTGGACTGTCATATTATAATAGATATAGTAGATCTAGCTGGTCTGTCATAATATAATAGAGACAGTAGATGTAGCTGGTCTGTCATAATACAATAGAGACAGTAGATCTAGCTGGTATGTCATAATATAATTGAAACAGTATATCTTGCTGGTCTGTCATAATATAATAGAGACAGTAAATCTTGCTGGTCGGTCATAATGTAATAGAGACAGTAGATCTAGCTGTTCTGTCCCAATATAACAGAGACAGTAGATCTAGCTGGTCTGTCATAATATAATAGAGACAGTAGATCTAGCTGGTCTGTCATAATATAATAGAGACAGTAGATCTAGCTGGTCTGTCATAATATAATAGAGACAGGAGATCTAGCTGGTCTGTCATAATATAATAAAGACAGGAGATCGAGCTCATCTGTCATAATACAATTGAGACAATAGATCTAGCTGGTCTGTCATATTATAATTGAGACAGTAGATCTAGCTGGTCTGTCATAATATAATAGAGACAGTAGATCTAGCTGGTCTGTCATAATATAATAGAGACAGTATATCTTGCTGGTCTGTCATAATGTAATAGAGACAGTAGATCTAGCTGGTCTGTCATATTATAATTGAGGCAGTAGATCTAGCTGATCTGTCATAATACAATTGAGACAGTAGATATAGCTGGTCTACCATAATATAATAGAGACAGTAGATCTAGCTGGTCTGTCATAATATAATAGAGACAGTATATCTTTCTGGTCTGTCATTATATAATAGAGACTGTAGATCTAGCTGGTCTGTCATAATATAATAGAGACAGTATATCTTGCTGGTCTGTCATAATATAATAGAGACAGTAGATCTAGCTGGTCTGTCATGTTATAATTGAGGCAGTAGATCTATGTGGTCTATCATAATATAATAGAGACAGTAAATCTTGCTGGTCTGTCATAATGTAATAGAGACAGTAGATCTACCTGGTCTGTCATAATATAATAGAGACAGTAGATCTAGCTGGTCTGTCATAATATAATAGAGACAGTAGATCTAGCTGGTCTGTCATAATATAAATGAGACAGTAGATCTAGCTGGTCTGTCATATTATAATGAGGCAGTAGATCTAGCTGGTCTGTCATAATACAATTGAGACAGTAGATCTAGCTGGTCGACCATAATATAATAGAGACAGTAGATCTAGCTGGTCTGTCATAATATAATAGAGACAGTAGATCTAGGTGGTCTATCATAATATAAAAGAGACAGTAGATCTAGCTGGTCTGTCATAATATAACAGAGACCGTAGATCTAGCTGGTCTGTCATAATATAATAGAGACAGTATATCTTGCTGGTCTGTCATAATATAATAGAGACATAGAGACAGTAGATCTAGCTGGTCTGTCATAGTATAATATTGACAGTAAATCTAGCTGGTCTGTCATATTATAATAGAGACAGTGTATCTAGCTGGTCTGTCATAATATAATAGAGACATAGAGACAGTAGATCTAGCTGGTCTGTCATAATATAATAGAGATAGTAGATCTAGCTGGTCTGTCATAATAGAATAGAGACAGTAGATCTAGCTGGTCTGTTATAATATAATAGAGACAGTAGATCTACCTGGTCTGCAATAGTATAATAGAGACAGTAAATCTAGCTGGTCTGTCATAATATAATAGAGACAGTAGATCTAGCTGGTCTGTCATAATATAATAGAGACAGTAGATCTACCTGGTCTGCAATAGTATAATAGAGACAGTAACTCTAGCTGGTCTGTCATAATATAATAGAGACAGTAGATCTAGCTGGTCTGTTATAATATAATAGAGACAGTAGATCTACCTGGTCTGCAATAGTATAATAGAGACAGTAACTCTAGCTGGTCTGTCATAATATAATAGAGACAGTAGATCTACCTGGTCTGTCATAATATAACAGAGACAGTAGATCTAGCTGGTCTGTCATAATATAATAGAGACAGTAGATCTAGTTGGTC
>NW_024604160.1:0-2752 GCF_018296145.1 Oncorhynchus tshawytscha | reverse complement strand
GAACTAGGAGAGATGGTGGGGGTGTTGTTGAACTAGGAGAGATGGTGGGGGGTGTTGGTGAACTAGGAGAGATGGTGGGGGTGTTGGTGAACTAGGAGAGATGGTGGGGGTGTTGTTGAACTAGGAGAGATGGTGGGGGTGTTGTTGAACTAGGAGAGATGGTGGGGGTGTTGGTGAACTAGGAGAGATGGTGGGGGGTGTTGTTGAACTAGGAGATGGTGGGAGTGTTGTTGAACTAGGAGAGATGGTGGGGGTGTTGGTGAACTAGGAGAGATGGTGGGGGTGTTGTTGAACTAGGAGAGATGGTGGGGGGTGTTGGTGAACTAGGAGAGATGGGTAGGGGTGTTGTTGAACTAGGAGAGATGGTGGGGGTGTTGTTGAACTAGGAGAGATGGTGTGGGGTGTTGTTGAACTAGGAGAGATGGTGGGGGTGTTGTTGAACTAGGAGAGATGGTGGGGGTGTTGTTGAACTAGGAGAGATGGTGGGGGTGTTGGTGAACTAGGAGAGATGGGTGGGGTGTTGTTGAACTAGGAGAGATGGGTGGGGGTGTTGGTGAACTAGGAGAGATGGTGGGGGTGTTGTTGAACTAGGAGAGATGGTGGGGGTGTTGTTGAACTAGGAGAGATGGTGGGGTGTTGTTGAACTAGGAGAGATGGTGGGGGTGTTGTTGAACTAGGAGAGATGGTGGGGGTGTTGTTGAACTAGGAGAGATGGTGAGGGTGTTGGTGAACTAGGAGAGATGGTGGGGGTGTTGTTGAACTAGGAGAGATGGTGGGGGTGTTGTTGAACTAGGAGAGATGGTGGGGGTGTTGTTGAACTAGGAGAGATGGTGGGGGGTGTTGTTGAACTAGGAGATGGTGGTGGTGTTGTGGAACTAGGAGAGATGGTGGGGGTGATGTTGAACTAGGAGAGATGTTGGGGGATGTTATTGAACTATGAGAGATGGTGTGGGTGTTGTTGAATTAGGAGAGATGGTGGGGGTGTTGTTGAATTAGGAGAGATGGTGGGGGTGTTGTTGAAATTAGGAGAGATGGTGGGGTGTGTTGTTGAACTAGGAGAGATGGTGGGGGTGTTGTTGAACTAGGAGAGCTGGTGGGGTGTTATTGAACTAGGAGAGATGGTGCGGATGTTTGAACTTGAGAGTTGGTGTTGGTGAGCTATGGGAGCATGGTGGGGGTGCTGGTGGACTCAGGAGAGATAGTGGGGTGTTGGCAAACTAGAGATATGGTGGGGGTGTTGATGAACTAGAGAGATGGTGAGGGTGTTGTTGAACTAGAGAGATAGTGGGGGTGTTGTTGAACCAGGAGAGATAGTGGGGGTGTTGGTGAACTAGGAGAGATGGGTAGTGGTTGTTGAACTAGAGAGATAGTTGGGTGTTGATGAACTAGGAGAGATGATTGGGGTGCTATGAACTAGGAGAGATGGTAAAGTGCTGGTGATCTAGGAGAGATTGTAGGGTGTTTTCGAAATAGGAGAGATGGTGGGGTGTTGCTGAACTAGGAGAGATGGTGGGGGGTGTTGTTGAACTATGAGAGATGTTGGGGGTGTTATTGAACTATGAGAGATGGTGTGGGGTGCTGTTGAATTAGGAGAGATGGTGGGGTGTTGTTGAATTAGAGAGATGGTGGGGGTGATGAGGCCAGGAGAGAGGGTGGGGTTGTTGTTGAACTAGGAGAGAGGGTTGGGGGTGTTGTTGAACTAGAGAGAGGGTGGGGTTGTTGAAAACTAGAGAGATGGGGGTGTTGGGAATAGGAGAGATGGTGGGGGTGTGGTGAACCAGGAGAGATGGTGGGGGTGTTGGTGAACTTGGAGAGATGGTGGGGGTGGGGGTTGTGAACTAGGAGAGATGGTGGGGGTGTTGGTGGAACTAGAGAGATGGTGGGGTGTTGTTTAACTAGGAGTTATGGGTGGAGTTTTGTTGAACTTGGAGAGATGATGGAAGTTTTGTTGAACTAGGGAGAGATGGTGGGGGTGTTGGTGAACTAGGAGAGATGGGTGGTGTTGCTGAACTAGGAGAGATAGTGGTATGTGTTGTTGAACTAGGAGAGATGTTGTGGGTGTTGGTGAACTAGGAGAGATGTTGGGGTGTTGTTGAATTAGAGAGATGGTGGGGGTGTCTTTGAACTAGGAGATGGTGTGGGTGTTGGTGAACTAGGAAAGATGGTGGGGTGATGTTGAGCTAGGGAGAGAGGGTGGGGTTTGTTGCCAACTTAGGAGAGAGGGTATGGGGTTGTTGGTAACTAGGGAGAGAGGTGGGGGTGTTGGTGAACTAGGAGAGATGGTGGGGGTGTTGGTGAACTAGGAGAGATGGTGGTGGTGTTGTTGAACTAGGAGAGATGATGTAAGGTTTTTTTGAATTAGGAGATATGGTGTTTTTTGTTGAACTAGAAGAGATGGTGGGGGTGTTGTTGAACTAGGAGAGATGGTGGGGGTGTTGGTGAACTAGGAGAGATGGTGGGGGTGTTGGTGAACTAGGAGAGATTGTAGGGGTGTTTTCGAAATAGGAGAGATGGTGGGGGTGTTGTTGAACTAGGAGAGATGGTGGGGGTGTTGTTGAACTAGGAGATGGTGGTGGTGTTGTGGAACTAGGAGGGATGGTGGGGGTGATGTTGAACTAGGAGAGATGTTGGGGATGTTATTGAACTATGAGAGATGGTGTGGGTGTTGTTGAATTAGGAGAGATGGTGGGGTGTTGTTGAATTAGGAGAGATGGTGGGGTGTTGTTAAATTAGGAGAGATGGTGGGTGTGTT
>NW_024604159.1:0-2746 GCF_018296145.1 Oncorhynchus tshawytscha | reverse complement strand
AGACATTACACCATATTGTTATGAAGACATTACACCATATAGTTATGAAGACATTACACCATATTGTTATCAATATATTACACCATATTGTTATGAAGACATTACACCATATAGTTATGAAGACATTACACCATATTGTTATCAATATATTACACCATATAGTTATGAAGACATTACACCATATAGTTATGAAGACATTACACCATATAGTTATGAAGACATTACACCATATAGTTATGAAGACATTACACCATATAGTTATGAAGACATTACACCATATTGTTATGAGACATTACACCATATAGTTATGAAGACATTTACACCATATTGTTATCAATATATTACACCATATTGTTATGAAGACATTACACCATATTGTTAAGTGAAGACATTACACCATATTGTTATGAAGACATTACACCATATTGTTATCAATATATTACACCATATAGTTATGAAGACATTACACCATATAGTTATGAAGACATTACACCATATTGTTATGAAGACATTAAACCATATTGTTATGAAGACATTACACCATATTATTTATCAATATATTACACCATATTGTTATGAAGACATTACCATATTGTTATGAAGACATTACACCATATAGTTATCAACACCATATAGTTATGAAGACTGCTATAGTTATGAAGACATTACACCATATAGTTATGAAGACATTACACCATATTGTTATCAATATATTACACCATATTGTTATAAGACATTATATATTACATTACACCATATTGTTATCAATATATTACACCATATAGTTATAAAGACATTACACCATATAGATATGAAGACATTACATATTGTTATGAAGACATTACACCATATAGTTATGAAGACATTACACCATATTGTTATGAAGACATTACACCATATTGTTATCAATATATTACACCATATAGTTATGAAGACATTACACCATATAGTTATGAAGACATTACACCATATAGTTATGAAGACATTACACCATATAGTTATGAAGACATTACACCATATAGTTATGAAGACATTACACCATATAGTTATGAAGACATTACACCATATTGTTATGAAGACATTACACCATATTGTTATGAAGACATTACACCATATAGTTATGAAGACATTACACCATATTGTTATGAAGACATTACACCATATAGTTATGAAGACATTACACCATATTGTTATCAATATATTACACCATATAGTTATGAAGACATTACACCATATAGTTATGAAGACATTACACCATATAGTTATGAAGACATTACACCATATAGTTATGAAGACATTACACCATATTGTTATGAAGACATTACACCATATAGTTATGAAGACATTACACCATATTGTTATCAATATATTACACCATATTGTTATAAAGACATTACACCATATAGTTATGAAGACATTACACCATATTGTTATCAATATGAAGACATTACACCATATAGTTATGAAGACATTACACCATATTGTTATTTACACCATATTGTTATGAAGACATTACACCATATTGTTATCAATATATTACACCATATTGTTATAAAGACATTACACCATATAGTTATGAATATTTACACCATATTGTTTATCAATATATTACACCATATTGTTATAAAACACCATATTGACATTACACCATATAGTTATGAAAGACATTACACCATATTGTTATAAAGACATTACACCATATAGTTATGAAGACATTACACCATATTGTTATGAAGACATTACACCATATAGTTATGAAGACATTACACCATATAGTTATGAAGACATTACACCATATTGTTATCAATATATTACACCATATTGTTATAAAGACATTACACCATATAGTTATGAAGACATTACACCATATTGTTATGAAGACATTACACCATATTGTTATCAATATATTACACCATATAGTTATGATATATTACCATATTGTTATGAAGACATTACACCATATTGTTATCAATATATTACACCATATTGATATCAATATATTACAACATATTGATATCAATATATTACACCATATAGTTATGAAGACATTACACCATATAGTTATGAAGACATTACACCATATAGTTATGAAGACATTACACCATATAGTTATGAAGACATTACACCATATAGTTATGAAGACATTACACCATATAGTTATGAAGACATTACACCATATTGTTATGAAGACATTACACCATATAGTTATGAGCAGACATTACACCATATGAAGACATTACACCATAATTACACCATATAGTTATGAAGACATTACACCATATTGTTATGAAGACATTACACCATATTGTTATGAAGACATTACACCATATAGTTATGAAGACATTACACCATATTGTTATGAAGACATTACACCATATTGTTATGAAGACATTACACCATATTGTTATCAAAGACATTACACCATATTGTTATGAAGACATTACACCATATTGTTATCAATATATTACACCATATTGTTATGAAGACATTACACCATATAGTTATGAAGACATTACACCATATTGTTATGAAGACATTACACCATATTGTTATGAAGAAATTACACCATATAGTTATGAAGACATTACACCATATAGTTATGAAGACATTACACCATATAGTTATGAAGACATTACACCATATTGTTATGAAGACATTACACCATATTGTTATGAAGACATTACACCATATTGTTATGAAGACATTACACCATATTGTTATCAAAGATATTACACCATATTGTTAT
>NW_024604158.1:0-2746 GCF_018296145.1 Oncorhynchus tshawytscha | reverse complement strand
GGGGTCATGACATGTTGTCAGCTGGTTATAGTCATGCTGTGGGGGGTCATGACATGTTGTCAGCTGGTTATTGTCATGCTATGGGGGGCCATGACATGTTGTAAGCTGGCTGTTGTCATGCTATGGGGGGTCATGACATGTTGTAAGCTGGTTATTGTCATGCTATGGGGGGGGCCATGACATGTTGTAAGCTGGCTGTTGTCATGCTATGGGGGGTCATGACATGTTGTCAGCTGGTTATTGTCATGCTGTGGGGGGTCATGACATGTTGTCAGCTGGTTATAGTCATGCTGTGGGGGGTCATGACATGTTGTCAGCTGGTTATTGTCATGCTGTGGGGGGTCATGACATGTTGTCAGCTGGTTATAGTCATGCTGTGGGGGTCATGACATGTTGTCAGCTGGTTATAGTCATGCTGTGGGGGGTCATGACATGTTGTCAGCTGGTTATTGTCATGCTATGGGGGGCCATGACATGTTGTAAGCTGGTTATTGTCATGCTATGGGGGGTCATGATATGTTGTAAGCTGGCTGTTGTCATGCTATGGGGGGTCATGACATGTTGTAAGCTGGTTATTGTCATGCTATGGGGGGTCATGACATGTTGTCAGCTGGTTATAGTCATGCTGTTGGGGGTCATGACATGTTGTCAGCTGGCTGTTGTCATGCTGTGGGGGGGTCATGACATGTTGTCAGCTGGTTATAGTCATGCTGTGGGGGGTCATGACATGTTGTCAGCTGGTTATTGTCATGCTATGGGGGGCCATGACATGTTGTAAGCTGGCTGTTGTCATGCTATGGGGGGTCATGACATGTTGTAAGCTGGTTATTGTCATGCTATGGGGGGGGGGCCATGACATGTTGTAAGCTGGCTGTTGTCATGCTATGGGGGGTCATGACATGTTGTCAGCTGGTTATTGTCATGCTGTGGGGGTCATGACATGTTGTCAGCTGGTTATTGTCATGCTGTGGGGGGTCATGACATGTTGTCAGCTGGTTATAGTCATGCTGTGGGGGTCATGACATGTTGTCAGCTGGTTATATGTCATGCTGTGGGGGGTCATGACATGTTGTAAGCTGGTTATTGTCATGCTGTGGGGGGGTCATGACATGTTGTCAGCTGGTTATTGTCATGCTATGGGGGGTCATGACATGTTGTCAGCTGGTTATTGTCATGCTATGGGGGGGGGGCCATGACATGTTGTAAGCTGGCTGTTGTCATGCTATGGGGGGTCATGACATGTTGTAAACTGGTTATTGTCATGCTATGGGGGGGGGGTCATGACATGTTGTCAGATGGTTATTGTCATGCTGTGGGGGGTCATGACATGTTGTCAGCTGGTTATTGTCATGCTGTGGGGGTCATGACATGTTGTCAGCTGGTTATTGTCATGCTGTGGGGGTCATGACATGTTGTCAGCTGGTTATAGTCATGCTGTGGGGGGTCATGACATGTTGTCAGCTGGTTATTGTCATGCTGTGGGGGGTCATGACATGTTGTCAGCTGGTTATATGTCATGCTGTGGGGGTCATGACATGTTGTAAGCTGGTTATTGTCATGCTATGGGGGGGGGGCCATGACATGTTGTAAGCTGGCTGTTGTCATGCTATGGGGGTCATGACATGTTGTAAGCTGGTTATTGTCATGCTATGGGGGGTCATGACATGTTGTAAGCTGGCTGTTGTCATGCTATGGGGGGTCATGACATGTTGTAAGCTGGTTATTGTCATGCTATGGGGGGGGCCATGACATGTTGTAAGCTGGCTGTTGTCATGCTATGGGGGGTCATGACATGTTGTCAGCTGGTTATTGTCATGCTGTGGGGGGTCATGACATGTTGTCAGCTGGTTATTGTCATGCTGTGGGGGGTCATGACATGTTGTCAGCTGGTTATTGTCATGCTGTGGGGGGTCATGACATGTTGTCAGCTGGTTATAGTCATGCTGTGGGGGTCATGACATGTTGTCAGCTGGTTATAGTCATGCTGTGGGGGGTCATGACATGTTGTCAGCTGGTTGTTGTCATGCTATGGGGGGTCATGACATGTTGTCAGCTGGTTATATGTCATGCTGTGGGGGTCATGACATGTTGTAAGCTGGTTATTGTCATGCTATGGGGGGGTCATGAAATGTTGTCAACTGGTTATAGTCATGCTGTGGGGGGTCATGACATGTTGTCAGCTGGTTATTGTCATGTTATGGGGGGTCATGACATGTTGTCAGCTGGTTATTGTCATGCTATGGGGGGGCCATGACATGTTGTAAGCTGGCTGTTGTCATGCTATGGGGGGTCATGACATGTTGTAAACTGGTTATTGTCATGCTATGGGGGGTCATGACATGTTGTCAGCTGGTTATTGTCATGCTGTGGGGGTCATGACATGTTGTCAGCTGGTTATTGTCATGCTGTGGGGGGTCATGACATGTTGTCAGCTGGTTATTGTCATGCTGTGGGGGTCATGACATGTTGTCAGCTGGTTATTGTCATGCTGTGGGGGTCATGACATGTTGTCAGCTGGTTATAGTCAGGCTGTGGGGGGTCATGACATGTTGTCAGCTGGTTATTGTCATGCTATGGGGGGGGGGCCATGACATGTTGTAAGCTGGCTGTTGTCATGCTATGGGGGGTCATGACATGTTGTAAGCTGGTTATTGTCATGCTATGGGTGGCCATGACATGTTGTAAGCTGGCTGTTGTCATGCTATGGGGGTCATGACATGTTGTCAGCTGGTTATTGTCATGCTGT
>NW_024604157.1:0-2745 GCF_018296145.1 Oncorhynchus tshawytscha | reverse complement strand
GGGTCTGTCATAATATAATAGAGACAGTAGATCTAGCTGGTCTGTCATAATATAAAATAGACAGTAGGTCTAGTGGGTCTGTCATAATATAGTGAGACAGTAGATCTAGCTGGTCTGTCATAATATAATAGAGACTGTAGATCTAGCTGGTATGTCATAATATAATTGAGACAGTATATCTTGCTGGTCTGTCATAATATAATAGAGACAGTACATCTAGCTGGTCTGTCATAATATAATAGAGACAGTAGATCTAGCTGGTCTGTCATAATATAATAGAGACAATATATCTAGCTGGTCTTTCATAATATAATAGAGACAGTAGATCTATCTGGTCTGTCATATTATAATAGATGCAGTAGATCTAGTGGGTCTGTCATAATATAATAGAGACAGTAGATCTAGCTGGCCTGCCATAATATAATAGAGACAGTATTTTGAGCTGGTCTGTCATGATATAATAGAGACAGTAGATCTAACTGGTCTGTCATATTATAATAGAGGCAGTAGATCTAGCTGGTCTATCATAATATAATGGAGACAGTAGATCTAGCTGGTCTGTCATAATATAATAGAGACAATAGATCTAGCTGGTCTGTCATAATATAATAGAGACAATATATCTAGCTGGTCTTTCATAATATAATAGAGACAGTAGATCTATCTGGTCTGTCATATTATAATAGATGCAGTAGATCTAGTGGGTCTGTCATAATATAATAGAGACAGTAGATCTAGATGGTCTGTCATAATATAATAGAGACTGTAGATCTATCTGGTCTGTCATATTATAATAGATGCAGTAGATCTAGTGGGTCTGTCATAATATAATAGAGACAGTAGATCTAGATGGTCTGTCATAATATAAAATAGACAGTAGTCTAGTGGGTCTGTCATAATATAATAGAGACAGTAGATCTAGCTGGTCTGTCATAATATAATAGAGACTGTAGATCTAGCTGGTATGTCATAATATAATTGAGACTGTATATCTTGCTGGTCTGTCATAATATAATAGAGACAGTAAATCTTGCTGGTCGGTCATAATGTAATAGAGACAGTAGATCTAGATGGTCTGTCCCAATATAATAGAGACAGTAGATCTAGATGGTCTGTCATAATATAATAGAGACAGTAGATCTAGCTGGTCTGTCATAATATAATAGAGACAGTAGATCTAGCTTGTCTGTCATAATATAATAGAGACATGAGATCTAGCTGGTCTGTCATAATATAATAAAGACAGGAGATCGAGCTGGTCTGTCATAATATAATAAAGACAGGAGATCGAGCTGGTCTGTCATAATACAATTGAGACAGTAGATCTAGCTGGTCTGTCATATTATAATTGAGACAGTAGATCTAGCTGGTCTGTCATAATATAATAGAGACAGTAGATCTAGCTGGTCTGTCATAATATAATAGAGACAGTATATCTTGCTGGTCTGTCATTATATAATAGAGACAGTAGATCTAGCTGGTCTGTCATAATATAATAGAGACAGTAGATCAAGCTGGTCTGTCATAATATAATTGAGACAGGAGAACTAGCTGGTCTGTCATAATATAATAGAGACAGTATATCTTGCTGGTCTGTCATTATATAATAGAGACAGTAGATCTAGCTGGTCTGTCATAATATAATAGAGACAGTAGATCAAGCTGGTCTGTCATAATATAATTGAGACAGTATATCTTGCTGGTCTGTCATTATATAATAGAGACAGTAGATCTAGCTGGTCTGTCATAATATAATAGAGACAGTAGATCAAGCTGGTCTGTCATAATATAATTGAGACAGTAGATCAAGCTGGTCTGTCATAATATAATTGAGACAGTATATCTTGCTGGTCTGTCATTATATAATAGAGACAGTAGATCTAGCTGGTCTGTCATAATATAATAGAGACAGTAGATCAAGCTGGTCTGTCATAATATAATTGAGACAGGAGATCTAGCTGGTCTGTCATAATATAATAGAGACAGTAGATCTACCTGGTATGTCATAATATAATAGAGACAGTAGATCTAGCTGGTCTGTCATAATATAATAGAGACAGTAGATCTAGCTGGTCTGTCAAAATATAATAGAGACAGTATATCTTGCTGGTCTGTCATTATATAATAGAGACAGTAGATCTAGCTGGTCTGTCATAATATAATAGAGACAGTAGATCAAGCTGGTCCTTCATAATATAATTGAGACAGGAGATCTAGCTGGTCTGTCATAATATAATAGAGACAGTAGATCTACCTGGTATGTCATAATATAATAGAGACAGTAGATCTAGCTGGTCTGTCATGTTATAATTGAGGCAGTAGATCTAGCTGGTCTATCATAATATAATAGAGACAGTACATCTAGATGGTCTGTGATGATATAATAGAGACAGTAAATCTAGCTGGTCTGTCATAATATAATAGAGACAGTAGATCTAGCTGGTCTGTCATAATATAATAGAGACAGTATATCTTGCTGGTCTGTCAAAATGTGATAGGGACAGTAGATCTAGCTGGTCTGTCATGATATAATAGAGACAGTAGATCTAGCTGGTCTGTCATAATATGATAGAGACAGTAGATCTAGCTGGTCTGTCATAATATAATAGAGACAGTAGATCTAGCTGGTCTGTCATATTATAATAGAGGCAGTAGATCTAGCTGGTCTGTCATAATATAATAGAGACAGTAGATCTACCTGGTATGTCATAATATAATGGAGACAGTATATCTTGCTGGTCTGAC